>NC_060264.1:5566599-5871437 GCF_021901455.1 Neodiprion lecontei | reverse complement strand
GCTGATAGCTGGACCAAGATCGTCAGAGCATCAAAAAACGTCGAGGCTTCAACACTGTCCGTGCGAATAGAAATTCTCTCAATCACTTCGGTCAATTACGAAAAATCTCCCGTCAAATTACGCGGCGTTTACTTATTATTTATTTATTTATTTTCATTTTTTTTTTTTTTGCCTCTTTTTCCCCTCTCGCAATCAACCCGTTTTTTATGTCTTCTCGTTACCGGCTCGCAATAAATCCATACACACGCGAGTGCAAAAGTCGGAAAGTTAATTGCGATTAACACGTGAATACAAGCTTGTGAAACAATTAATTACGCCCAACGAATGTGTGTAATTACAGGCACGACAAACCGCACGGTTATGGATCACGATCCTCTTCCACGTTAATAATTCCTACCGAATATTATCCCCCCCCCCCCCTCTCTTGACTCACTTACACCACGTCCTCGTTCTCGCCCCATGAATAAAATTATAAATCCCCGAGCTTTTTTGTCGGGCAGAATGGCTCGCGGTGCGATCCTCGCCCTCATCCTCGTCGGCCTAGCTAAGACGAAACGCGTCTTAGCTCAGCAGGAATATTCGGCAACGTCTTCGCTCGTGGATGAAGATTACACGGACAACGCTATAGACCTCGTGCCAACCACGACCTCATCCCTCGAGGATTTTTTACTCACGATCTCGAACCCCTTTCGGATTTTCAACCGCCCCGAGGACCAACTTGATCGCAATACCGAACGTTTCTTCCTCGGTTTGCCGCCGGGAATACGTGAGGTATTTTTTGCCGGTCGTTCCATCACTCAGAACGGATTTGGCCAAGTCATGAATCAATACCGGAAACGCATTCAGGCCATTTTTCCTGGTGAGTGTTTTTCTTTTCAACCTATTTTTACTTGCGTTTCATACCCCTTTATTCCTAAATCTGATATGTTTTATGCATATCAGTTTTCAAGCTGCGCGAAATGAGCAATAACGTAGATTTTACATCTCCTGTGGTGAATACATGGACACCAGATTTTTGTTACAAAATTTACAAAACCAATGTTAAGAGTTATGCAGATCAATGACAATTGATGTAGATTTGACTCGAAAAAAATGCTGTCCGTACATTCACCACAGGACATGTAAAATCAACGTTACATTTTTTTCAATGTCGATTCTCCCAATTGATTATCCTGGGATAAAAGCCTCGTGTTTTTTTTTTCAACTGCTTCGGATTTTGACCTCCGTAATTGTCGGCGGCGATTGACACAATTTTCGACAAACGGGTCACGTGACAAATAATAACGATATTTCGCTTGCTGTGCAATCATTATTATGCAGCGTTGCGTTCTTCTCGGTTGCTGCAGGTAACTTTAAGCGACACTAGATTTTCCCTCACGTCACGTTTATTTCGCTTAATTAGAGGCTGATTATAAACCGGAACGCGTAGCGCTTGAAATACTTCCGTTTTACCCCCAAGACGAGATAAAAAAAATAATCTCGTGGTTAATCGCTTTTTTCATTCGTGTCTGCCTTTTCTTCATATTCTTCGTTTTATTTATTATCAAACGTTCTTATTCCCGTCGTGCATTGTCGTTAAATAACTTCAGGCTATGAAAATGTTGTTATATCCGTACAATGAAATTGATTTTTTTTTTTTAAACACGCGCCAGTGTGACTCGAATAAATTTCCATTCGGTCCATTTTTACTACCACTTTACGTAACGAATGAAACGAACAACCGCATTGCCCCAAGTGATATGGTTGAATTTTACGATATTCGATTATGTCAACGATTAACTAAATTATTCCTGTACCAATTACTATCAAAATTCACGCCTGACAAGCTGTTACAATTTGAATATTATTTGCGAACAAATCGTATTTCCCGATCTCACGTATCACATCATACATATTTAAATTATATTCTAGCTTCATACGTAATACACCGGAGTAAAAAATAATGGTTTCGCGCACATCAACGCAGTAGCGTTTAAAAGTATTTTGACAACATGAAATTCGTTGATATTTTGATCGATAATTTGACTTACATTTATTCATTTTGACATAATTTTCTTACAATCGTGGGTTAAGGCTTCTGCACTTATGTAGAACGCCCGATTTCATTGAATAAAAAATATTATTGTTTCTTTGTTATTTTATATTTCTTTGTAATCGACCGAATTACTATTCTTGTAAAAATACTTTTTACCACTACTGCTGTGTATATCATATACATTTGCAACGGGTGCGTCAAATAGCTGGATTTCATTACCGAAAACGATACTCGATTCGTCGCGTCCGTTTATACGACCCATAAATTAAACGGCAGAGCAATTGGTAATTATTATTCGCGTTCCGTGGTTCGAATTAATCGATGCATGAAAAAGCATCCGACGTACCGAAAACCGTGAATCGAGCAATGCCGCGTTTCCCGAATTGCCTAAAATAATTACATACGACTCCCGAGGAATTACCAAACTGCAGAAATAACATACCCACACGACACAGTTATTAAACACGGAACGTGCGATATAACGAATGAACGTTAACGGTAATAATGATTGCCGATAATTCGATTCCATTATGCGCTACGAGCGGTGGGATTAAATTATAACACTCCGTTAGCTCGACGTGGGAATGAAACGATCCGGAAATATGCATTTTTCTAAATTCCCCCAGGAACCCGTTGGTGCGGCACCGGAGACGTGGCTCGCAGCCCAAACGACATCGGGATCTTCAGCCTGACCGATACCTGCTGCAGAACACACGATGCTTGTCCGGAATACGTACTCGCCGGAAGTAGCAACAGGGGTTTGAAAAACAACGGGATATTTGCCAGGTATTGCGTAAACGAAACGAATTCGAATACATGAGATTTTCGATTAATCCGCGATTTGGATCGATCGTTTTTCGGATCAATCGAAAAAATGATCGATCGAACGCGTCGATCAATCGGACATCGCTGATATATGTAAATCATGTTCTCGGCAATGCGGGTGGAGAAAAAGGTCTCGGAGGAATCACCTCAGCCTCACGAATTGTCGTTGATATTTACTAGTTCCAAGGCGAAGAGCGAGGAAAAAAGAACACGAAATAACTCGTTATTCACTCGAGATGAAGCCAATGGTGCTTCCAAGGTCTTCGCTACCGATCGTGTTGCAATATTATACCGATGGCCACTCAGCCTGTCGCAAGTCTGTCGTCATTCCGTTTTGCCCACTGGTTTCTGGACCGAAATGACAACTGAATCCGGTACGAGAGAATAAAACCGAAGTTATAAGGGGATCGACGATTCGCAGGGTGGAGGAACTTTGCCTTAATACCTTAAAGCGGACAGCGCGTGGTGCGAATAAGGATCGACGCACGGTTTTTAGTCTGACAAAATTCTCGGGTTCATAAATACGATCCTATGTCAAATATGGACGTTCAACCGATTGTTTATACCGATAATATGGGGACATATTGTATGTTGAAACCGGGTAAACTTAACGTCTAGACTCGATTAAGAAAAGCCTTGATTATTAGCTTATCATGCCAACAGCTAACGGGTCTTACGAAATTTCACAAATTCCGTTAATTTTCCTAAACGCGGAGGAAGAAAATAAGCTTTAAATCACACGATTAGAAGGTGCGGGCTTAATGGGATTTAAGGTTGAAATATTTACGGTTATTTTTTCGCCCGAGATATAACGAGTGCCCGTGAGACTATGATTTCGTTTCGAATATAACACCGAATCTGATGCCAATTTTTCTAATCGATAACGAAAAGTTATTTCGCAGGTTGTTCAACCCCGGTTAATTTTACGCACACATTTTTTTGTATCTTAACACTTGTGATTATCGCGGAGAAAGCGCGAAAATAACGTGCAAAATTACAAGCAAACAGATGAACTTCTAACTGCAGGATTTTCTGGATCAGGGAAATTATTTGTTCAATGTTAAATTACATCCAGCCGAATACGTTTACACTCAAAAAACAAAACTGAAGATGAATTAAAAGCGAATTTGCATTGCGGAAAAAGTAATTCACGTGCCAATTCTTACAGTGAGCCTGAAAATTCATATCGCAGTAATAATCACGAGCCCTGTAACAAATTTCAAGTTTGTCAATTTTTAAAGGTCAAGATGAAACTTGCGATACGATGCGGAACAAAACGAATGCAATCTTAGGAATAAATGTATGCGTTAATATACAACGGTTAATATATTATTGTTAAGAACCGCACGGCGATGTTGATAATTGCAAAACAGTATCTTGGCCGGATCTGGTTATCTGTATTAAAAAAAAAAAAGAACAACACGAACATAAAATGAACTCGCATTAAGACACGATTTGATTATTTTTTTTTAGATCCCACTGTTCGTGCGACGAAGAATTTTACCAGTGTTTGAAAAATACGCACACACTGATAGCGAAGAAAATCGGTATCACTTACTTCGACGTCCTTCAGCCACAGTGTTTCAAACTTGAATATCCGATCAAGCGGTGCTTGAGATTCACGAGGTAATTTTGATCCGCGAATAACGACGGACAAGCGGCGAATTGACGAGGAAATATTTTGTCACGCGATCTTATGGATTTTATTATTTTCACTCACAGTTTTCCGGGGACAAAGAGATGCGTTTTGTACGAATTCGACACTTCTGGCAACAAGACTTGGCAGTGGTTTGACAACGCCCATTTTCTCGGACACTTTTAATCGAAGAATTAATTACGGTGTCTCTTGTAGCGTTCAAATTTTTAATAATGTTGACGTACGCTGGATGCGCGATTTTATTTATTGCTTCTTTGATCACGTTAGCTGATTTATTAGCTGCGTAAAGATCACACATTTGTGCTAAAAACTTTATACATTATAAGCTACTCTATTATTTTCACTAATTTATTTCTACTAGCCGCTAGTCTTTCATTCGCAAAAATACTCATTCATTCTAACTTGTCGATTATCGCACGCAACCACAAGTAACTAAGTAAACTGTAATGTGAAAGACTGAAGATGTTTGAAGAACGGGCTTTTTTTTTACCTTCGACGGAATAATCCGTTATTGGATATTAAAAATAAACACGTGTACTTGGTATATGTATACGTATAACCATGAAAACGCGGAACTGTTTTATCTTGTCTCCGTTTTTTTTTTTCTTTACATATTATAAATAATTTATTATACTGAAATTGTGTGACAATACTATAATATAGATAGATATACAATAAAATTCAGAGAATGTGTAAGTATGGTTGATTTTTTTAAACTTGAACAAGCGCGCAATTTTACGCGACATCTTTTCAGTCACTTCTGATTTTCTTCTATTTATTTATTTATTTATTTTCTTTGTTTTCTTTTTATATATTTTTTCACATCACGGCGGAGTGTCTATCCGACGTTCAATGTACGGTCTGTGAAGGAAAAGAACGCGATGAACAGAAAATATTAATGGAGAGAAGAGACTAATTAAAAATATCTGCAACAGAGTTTGAAAATAATTCTCCTACAATGTAATATGTGCGAATTAACAAATTGTTCATGAATGATGGCGAAAGTGATAGAAAGAAAAAAAAAAATATGTCTCAATTATATAATATTTAAGTTTAGTTTAAATAAATAATTATCCATGTATTATACTCTATGAAATACGCTTTCGCAGATATTTATACCGTATAATAATAATATTGATGTACATACATTCATATATATATATATATATATATATACATATGTATGTATATAATATAATATCGTATGAACCGTTTCATTTATGTATCATAAAACTTCATTATCATACAACGTTAATCAACAATAAATATAATGTACGTTATGTACCTATATTAATATTTCAAAATAAAACGGAATTTCAACTATGTTTTGTATAGATATATATATATGTATACTATATACCTATGTCCTTTTATAATTAGGTAAGGCTAGAGTGCGGAATTTTTATCTACCTAACAATTTTATACTCTATATATTATATATAATGTATATGTATTTAATAATCACCAACAACGTCTAGGATATCATATAATATACGCGTCTGATTTAGCAGCTGGTCTCAAATCCTGCCGAAATCTGAATTCAATGTATTATTTTTTTACAGTTCATTGCGTTCACCTCTCTAATTATCTTTTTCTTATTTTTAATTTACCGATTTTGCATACATGACGATTTTGTATATAATTATGTATACGCATGTATGTAACATGTGTAATCAATTTCCTGCGAAGTTCAGTAAAAAGCCGCTATTGTTACCCGCAAGTTGTAACGTTTGCAAGCCTCTGGCACCATCTAGTTAATAATATCGTATGGATAATAATTCACTTATACATATAATTATATATACACACACGCACACACACACAGAGGCGTACTAGGTAAGTATGTATGTATATATGCTTCGATTATCCGTTTTAAAATTTTATTTTTCTTCCGGCTAAAATTTGATGTATAATATAATCCGTAATATAATAACTTATTGCGATATTAGCTACTTTTTAATTTTTAGATTATATTGGAAAAGCGTGGACGTATCGGATGAAATTGCAATTTAGCGTGGTCAGACTATTTAATTAAAATTCTAAAATACGTTCTTCAATTTATAACTACAGCTTATAATAATAATTATATGTTCCCTAAGTTAATTATGCTTACTTAAGTATAGTTCTTCATCCTTATTCACTTTCATATCACAATCTGTTGTTTACAATTTTCTAGATTCATCGCGCGTCTCCCTTATTCCCACGGATTCGCTTATTTAATGATTTCAACGAAAAATAAAACTTATGCCTACACGGAATAAAATGCTTCATGACTGTATTCTATACATGTATATATATATTTATATATATACATATATATATATATACACATATATATATATACACATATAAAATATATATATATATTCTAATTATAAGAAAATGAGAAAAGCGCTGAAAAATATGTCAGATCTGTCAAATATTGATACTGATTACCGTAGTATGTTCTACCTCGCCTACAAGCTCTAAGATTGATTATAATTTATAAGGATAAAATTGATGGAAAAGTTCCAAGCTCACAGTCGCTCCGAATCGTTCTGATTTTTATTCGTAAAACCAAAGTATTCATTGAGGGCCTAATTTTGACTCGTGTTCATCTCAAGCGAGTTTTGATTTACTTTTCACCTGTAATATTAATTTATGAATGATGCAAAAAAAAACAAAAAAGATCAATTCTTTATTACCCGTGAAAAATTATCTCCTTATCATTAATGTTAGACCTTTTTCTGTCAACGAACCGGTTAATAATTAGTGACTCTCACGTCGATTGTTTAGCGGCGTATTAAAAGGAACAGGTATACGTAGGTAAATTATATATACATTGAGGATTTTTTCAGCTTTTTTACGAGATTCAAATTCAAAGTTTCTTTGTTGGAATTTTTTTCTTCCTCCGTCAAAAAATTAAATCTACACATACAAGTGATAAGTTATTACACATTTTTGTTCTCTTAGATCTGTTTTTTATGTGTATATATATATAGAGTTGTATACTTATATGACTAGATACGTTGGTTTTATGTGATTACTTATTTCGGTTCTTCTATTGCTGTTTTCTTTTCTCCTCTCTCTCTGTTTCGAAAACTCAATGATGATCTACCTTCATATTTCGTAATTACGAACGAGCGTGTAAAGTATGGAACTTAAAATTTAATCATTAGAGCGACCATAAATACAGTGCTAGCTGTTATCAGTGAGCTTTTTTGAATAAATAAAATAAAAATAAAATGCATTACAAATGGTTAGCTATATACAGTTTTGTTATACAATCTAAAGCTTTATGAAGAATTTGCTTTTTTCAACCTGAATAAAAATTCACTCTACATCAGCCTATACCTTATTATTTTCTCTTTCTACAATTGTAATTATCGTATATATATATATATATATATATATATATATATGTGTGTGTGTGTATATATATATATATATATATATAATATTAAAATACTTTAGATTTGGATATACGAATATGTATATTTATCTACGTATAAATAGGGTATGCGAAATTTTCGAAAACCTAGCCTACGGACACGAAATTTATTCAACATGATAGATTGAATACGTTAAAAACTACGCGCGTTCAACAAGGTTGTTATAACAGGTATTCAAAATACCGTTTCAATCTACGTTCGTCATCGGTGCCTATATTTAATATCCTACACCTAAGCATCATATTACAGAGAACTATTTAATAACAAATTTCAACAGTATGAAAACAGTAGAGTACATACATACGTACATACATACATACATAATACACATACGAATTTTTAAAACTAGGCAACCTAATTGCATCTCTGATTTTTGCCGACTTATCAGTTCAATGATTAAATCATCGGATAAGTTTCAATGAAATATTCTTACTATCAAAGTAATAACGAGCAAGGAAAGAAACTTGATTGATCGTAAGATTCCGGCTAATGTTTAGCAACGATTGTAGAGCCCGCGATAACGGGTAAAATTTTGACGAGCCAAAATTACAGTTTGTCAAAAAAAAAAAAAATAAAAAAAAGAAGTAAAGTACACTCGGTACAGACTAAATTTCTCTTTCAACGGTAATTGATATTTTTGGTACACATATGGATATACATATACATGATACATATATACATATAAGTGTGTACGCGCGCAATAACATTATTCTTCTTTTGTTTGAAATTTTTTAATTCTTACACCTTAATTATCATATATTTTATCATACATACCTACATAAATTATATTAATCGTAATAATAACTATATAATAGTTTTTATATATATCACACTATGATCCCCGTTGACGACAATTAGCCGCGATTCTTGGGATGAGATACTGATGATGACTCTGATGGGTTCCGCCAGCAGAACCCTGAAACGCGGAGTAGAAATATCCTTAATTACTTACGTCGCCGTATTTCTAGTCCAATCGGAATGTACCTACATTAGAAATTGCAATTTTTTTACGCCGCCGTTATACCTTTTTCTAACCGTTGCGCGTTGGGAAGTCGTTGTCAGTCTGAATCCAATATTTCGACCAAATTCTGGAGTAGCTTCGACTGCCGTCCTGAGTCTAATTTGTTTTTTCGAACAACTCGCCATTCTTCAACCGTTGACTAAAAATGGTTATGACTAAACTTTTAGGAAATTTAATCCTTCGCAACTTTGGTCGTGACAATTTTTTGTCTACGATAGATATTTCCGTTTTGAAACCATAAATTCAATATGGTAGCTAAAGCTACCGAAGAATCTGATCGAAATTCTGGATTTTGACTACCAATGATTAGAAGAAAAAAAGGATTGGTATTTAAAAATTGCGGTTTCGGATGGTTTCTTTTTTTTTTTTCACTGGCTTTGTACCTAACGACCGGGCTATTCCTCTTCGCTCAAAATTAAAAATACCATACCTGTCATTGCTTGACGGGCTTGTACCTGGCCAACTTGAGTTGCACCGGGTTCGCCACTTTTACATGGAGAGCAATATCCTCGACGGGAGCTTCGCGAACGTCTTGTCCGTTTACCGACACCACCCGATCACCTTTTGCTATTTTTCCCGACTCCAGAGCGCTTCCGCCGGGCAACTAGGAAAAAGGAAATTGATTGTTTTGTTATCCTTTAATCAAAAGATACTGTGAGAACAAATTTCATTCGTTAAAGTTACCAGAAAATTCAATAACGGTGTCAAATATTGTTGGGTATCGTGATAAAATGCGATGCACAGTGAAAGATTAGTGTAATTATAATTGTCAGTAACAAGTAAATCCTGTTTGCTCAGTTAACTATATGTTTTTTTCACTTAAATAAAGTGTCAACGTCAGTTTATCGGAATAGTTACCAGAATATGTAATAATATACATATACGGTTTATAATATGATAAGAAAAATTGATTTTCCGATTGCGGCTACAAATCACGTTTACATTTTTTACTCTCAACTGTAATTTTCGATTGTGTTAAAAAATGAGAATAGTTAAGAAGTACACACAGTAGCGGCGACTAGAATTTTATCTCAGTGTAGAAATTCAAACTTGTCTTTCAGAGTTTCTCCTTCGAGGTTCGTTGTTGGTTTCGTTAAATTTGAAATGCGTGGGTGACTTGAGAAGGAGTCGCGATTCAAATTCTCACCATGTCCGACACGAAGGCGCCTTTACCACTCTTAAAGCCCGTCAAGCAGAGGCCGACTCCTTTTCCAGACTTCTTTGGCAGTTCGACGTCGAATTCGTCCGGGGGTTTCTCCTCTCGCAACACTACCATGTGTATCTGCGAAAGTTCAGCGACAGTCAATTCCATACTCTACGATCTATAAAGTATATTTTCACCGATGAGGAGAAATTATTCAAGCACACTCAAGTCCCGCAAAGGTGGTTCAATTTTCTCGAAACTGCTAAATCCGATAATGGAATCGAGAAGTTAGCTTTTATTTTCGATTCGGCGTATCGCTATCGTTAAAAATAATTTAACACAGCCACGTGAATATGCGATGCAGTTATACTTGCATTTTTGTAAGAAGTGAAAATATTTTTACAAGATGGTACGGGTTACAGATTAAAAACAAATAGATGAAAAATAAAAAATCACTCACCTGTCCGCTGGCTTTTAGAATCGCCTCGTGTGCCTTGGCGTATTCTATCGCCTTGAAACTTTCGTGACACATCTCGACAATCTGATCACCGGGTTTTAATCGGCCATCCTTACCGGCGGCACCCTCCGGGAATACTTCAAGGATCACTATACCACCCTGAGAAGATTGTCAAAGAATACTATCGATTAAGGCTCGATAAGGTTCCTGCGCAATGCGGTAGTAATTTCGTGTAAAATTTGTCGCCAAACAAGATCGGTCGGTGAATAATTCATCGGAAGGTCGCCGGTAACAAGATGTATTCGTTTCAAGAGTATAATTCATTCGGCGTATAAGGACGAAGGATTCAAATTTGCGAATCTCACCAGAGGTGTACTCGAACCGCCGGCTATGCTGAGGCCGATTGCTTTCTCCTTGTCCTTTGTGAATTCGATCGTTGTTTCTCTGCCCACGGATATTTCACAGTCCTTCGGATCCTTCGGGGGTTCGGGCTCTTTAGGCTTTTCCGGCTCCTTGTCTGGAGGGATATCGAATAACGAGGATGCCAATTAGTATCGGAACAAAAATGGACGCTTGCCATTTCCGTCATGTGACGATAATAAAATTGACAACATTAATGTAAGGATACTGAGCGTTCGTTGAATTATTCAAATTGTGAGCTACAAAGATCGTTATTTAAAAACACAACGACAGGAAATACTGAAATTGAAAACCAAAGCTCGGACATCGATGTTTCGTTCCAAATCCCTTCCGATCGATATCGCAATATAATAGATCGGACGTGCGGTAAAATAAAAATTAACGATCACCGCAGGTGGGACTTGAATCGTGAAAAATTTTCTTCATTCTCTTTTTATCTTCCTACTCGTTTCGTGCAGGGCGTCAAAGGTCGAAGACGAGTCGTTTCTGTTGCGTTTGGAAAGCAAACATACTTAACATCGAATGCACTCACCTGATTTGGACGCGTCGATTCCGTTAGGCGATGCCGAGTCTCCGCCCTTGGCTCTTTCCTCCTCTTCCTTGGCGAGTTTACTTTGGTTAGGGTTGCAGACCGTCAGCGTAACGACGCCTTCCGTCTTTTTGAGGAGACCGGTCGCCTGTCGATTTTCGTTAAATACAAAACGCGGTTCGCCGTATCCTCAAAAGCTTGTAAAATTCATTTTTCAAAGCGATAGGTAGATCGATTGAAATTTCATACGAGACTTTGTCAAGTCCCTGAAACTCACCTCGTCGTAACTTGATCCAAGCAACGAGTCCAGGTTCACAGCGAGAATCATGTCGCCAACTTGAAGTCCGGCCTTTCGGTGAAAGAAATAGGAGAAAGAAAAAAAAAAATAACGATAACAATTATCACAGACGCAAAATTCTATGGTGGTTGGAAAAAAGAATTATCGTTGGTTTGTAAAACCAGCGATTCGAGATCGGTGAATAATTATTACACGGAATTAACGTCAATAATATAATCATAGTGATGGAAATTAGGTACCGAAGGTCTTTAGGTGCTGTAAAATTATAACCGAGGGTATCCGTACATAAATATGTACGAATTAGTTTGACGATCAGAACCTTCACTTTTCTCTACGATTATGCAACAATTAGAACCCCGTTATAATTGAATTCTGTACAAAGTCGCGTGATTTTAGACCGTACGGAGAAACGAGGCAATTTTTCATCCCCAGTTTGCAATTAATTATGCATAATACAACAGTGATCGATAATTTCACTCGAATCAGTGATATCCATTACCTGTTCCGCTGCGCTTCCTTCCTGAATATCCGAAACAAAAATTCCTTGGCCAACTTCGGCGTGTTTTCCTTCGATTATCATGATCCCAAGTCCATACTGACCCTGCAACAGATAAACGCGTCACAGGTAGGGTTTAAATAAAATCTTCAAGATGATATGAAAATCGTTTTAAACCTCAACGACTAACGTAATTTTATCATCGAGGCAAACACGTATCAATTAAACGCAATAACATATCGAAGAGAATTAATATAGTAACGAAATTCATTGACCGATTAACGCGCATTATATAATTACAACAGCTACGAGATGCGGCAATGATATCTCGGTGCATTATGCCGTTCGAATAGTGACGTTGCACTGCAGATACATAACGAAGAAAAAGTAAATCTGGCAGATCGGGTCATGGCTGAATTAGCTCAGCATGCACTGACGCATTATTGTGTCTTTATATATATATATTGTACATCTGCATATCCGCTTTAGGTTCAGGATAAGTAGATATTGCCGCGTGATATCGAATCCTCGACTATTGTGAGTCAGACGAATATGGTAAAATACGCACGAGAGGGTAACGTTGTAAATAGAAAAAAAAAAATAAAATAAAAATAAGAAAAAAAAAAAAAGAACGAAAAGACAAAAAATGTTTTCAAACTTGATCCCGAATGGAAACTCGTTTGGATTACCGGAAGCTGCGAGGGTCAGCGATTGTAACAACGCGCTCTGTCAACGATTTTGCGGGCAACGGTAGGCTTGTTAAGATTTGGATTAATTATTATCGCGGTGTGCGTGAAAGCTTATCAAGGCTCGGATAAACAGAGAGAGGCGACGGCGGTATCGGCGGAGCTTTGCAAGCTTATATCGCACGTGTCGGTGGTTATAACCCGTAGGCAGACACGGGTGTCCACTGATACCTTAGGCTCGGGTTGATTCAACTTTAATTGCTGTGTTGTATATGTAAGCACCTTAATTGTACGTATATAAACTATCCGTACGATCAGACTGTAAATTATGGAAAAATCGGAGAAGGGAAAAACTATAACGTTATTGTATATTATGCGATAATAATTTCGCGATACGATAACCGAATGCACGATTAGTTTTCTTATCCGTATAATGATGAAAGGTTTTTCTCGTCTTGCACGATGAGAGAAACGAAATAATTTTTAAGAATAGATATTATACAAATCCAGAATTCAACTCGAAGTAATCCAGTTTGCAAAAGAAAAAAAAAAAAAAAAAAAAAAAGAAAAACAAGTACAGGCGTATAATATTTATAATTTGAATTCCAGAAAATCTTAAAGGTGCAAAATACCGTCTTCTGTTATTTTCAAACAAAACTCGATGACGTTACTAATTTCAACCTTATACGACAAGGACTTTTTTTTTTCATTTCCACCGTATACGTACTTCGAAATGGATGCATTCCATTTTAGTGCAGCTGAAAAGCATACCAGTTTACGTTGGAGGCGAATGCAAGCGCGAAATGGGTATTCTCAAGCTTTGACACACCTATGTAGAATGTAGATGCTTTCAGTCCTCCGTGTGAAACATGCCCTGCGCTGAATACCGACAGGTATACACCTACGTATAAAAGCCGTATTTTCAACGCTTACTCTCAGCTTTTCACGTCATTCAAAGATACCGTCAAGCTCACACACGACGTTACACATTTCGAGGATAAACAGACACGGGTTAAATTATTCCTGATTTTTACTTCGCGACCAAAATTTCTCGTTTTTTTTTTCAATTTTTTTTATCTTTCTCTCTTCCCCCCGATCGCCTGGAGAATTTGTTTCTTCGTCGTTCAATAACATGAATATCCTGTGATAAAGACGGTGAGTTGCAAAAAAAAAAAAATTAAATAATATAAACAGTAAATTAAGGCACTTTCATTGTACTAATCTATGCGAGACGATGAAAATCTTTTTCGCTTTCTGTGTACAATTTTACGTTCTATTACTACAAGTGTGCTGTTGACTACGAGTTTTCGCGAATGCGAACGAGTTTAGAAGTTTCAACCGAACGAGTATCAACGATCGCAAATATCATGCCGACAGAATTTTCCTTGCATTGAACGGTGGTAAGAAATTTGCAAAACAATCGCAATTCAACAATTTTAAGAATCAACTAAGCGGCTCGTGATTATCAATTGTTTTGCAATATTGATTATGCTCACCTTCTTTATCGCAACGGTTCTGACTCCCTTGTACTGGCTGAATCTGTTCGGATCCTGAAAGCAAAAAATGAATATTTATAATTAAAATAAATTGCTGTAGAGGTAAAAGCTCGGACACTGATTGATTAATCTGCGTAATAATCCGGAGAACTGGAATTCCAAGGTAAGAAAATACGAGTCGGGAGGATATGGATCTGCGGGATTTTATCAACGTCGAAATTCATTGTACATGCATGTGTGTATGTGTGAATGATGAGAAACCAGTGACAAGCGACCCCATCGACCCTTGAATTGATTAATAGATTTTTGCAACCGGAATTGGTTATCTAACTTGCGGCGAACAGTCTGACCTATGCAAACAAGCAGCAGCGATTGCCGCTCGGAGTTTAATCTCCCTTTTGTCTTCCGATTATTACGGGGTAATTCCTTCGGCAGCATCCCGCAGATTAAAGCAAGGCGGAATTTGTTCTATTTATCGGTGCAAGACAGGCTGATTTTAATATTAACTGTAATTGCACGAGGAATGAAAAAAAGTACAACATGTATGTCGATAAACGAGAGTTTCGTAGAACTTGAATTTGTTCTCAGACCGTTATTTCAATTTGACAAAGAAATTTTACGTATTTTAGTAACAAGAAATTATGTGTGAAATTAGCAGTGAGTTAGGCGAAATTTTTATTCAGTCAATTCAGGTCTTAATTGGTCGACGAAGCTCTCGAAGCTTCGCGATAAGACCGAATTGCGTATTATGTGTACCGCTAAATGAAAGACAGCTAAAAGCGATTTTCTTGGCGAATAACGGATGTATACCAAGTCGGTTTAATCCACTTTTCGATCCATCCTCTCAGCGATCGTAAAGGTGATGAGGGGAAAAACAAGAAACGTAAGACGTCCGAAAGTTTTCTCACGAAAAGACAAGTTCATTCGGCTGTAAATGAGTATGATAAATTTGCATGATATAATGACGCGTTCCTGGGTGTTATTAACTTTTTTTTTGTATCGATTATATAGCCAAACTTTGTATGTTACAGAAACTGAAAATCTTAATAAAAGAATTTCATTTCTTACAGATAATGAAAAAAAATTCTAGTACAATGATTATCGTTACAAATAGCGCTTCAAATATCGCGACTTTACAAAAACATAAAAATTTCATAGTTGTCAACACGAAATTTTCTGCTTATTACAACGTTACAAGTCTGTTTCTTCAGCAGGCGAAATCTTTTCAGTCAATTCAATTCATAGTTGCATTACCGCGACAATTGCAAGAAACTACAGTATTAGCATCTATATTCAAAAGTGTAGCAACACTATACCAGATACTTTCCGGCTACGTAGCTAGAAAAAAATTTCTTACATCGACTCCGTACCCCAAAATCGCATTGTTCGGTTATGGTAAATAAAACGTAAATAATTAAGGACCGCGTGATAAGACCACGGCTAGAAATTTCTCTCGGTGATCGGCGAAGTGGATGACATGATAACCGACCAGCCCTGTATAAGGCCATTATCACCAGGTCTCCGTCGTCCGCTTGGTAAGTGCCATTTGCATCCGTGTAACACGATGGCATGATGTAAGTGATGCACACCGAGTGTGTTCCTCCATGTACCGTGCATGTATGTATGTATATAGATTTATTGAACGACACAACCCGGCGCTGCCACGTTCAAATAGGTTATCGTTGAGCAAACAGCGCTCAGAAACTTTGTCCGCCGTGCACACAATCCGGGTAACGGAGCAAACATATATAGGTGTCCGTATCGAGAGTATAAATCTCTTATGATTAGTTGTTAAACTCGGATCGTTTGGACCTTCTTATATTTTGTTTTTGTGTTTGAAGAAAAGAAAAAAAAAAAAAAAACTTTATTTGTTCGTTGTTTTGTCTTCTGTATGGTTTCACGTAAATAGTGTACAAGCTATTTGTTATACGACGCATTTGAATCCAGCATCGGTATTGTAAACTTTACACGTCACGTAGCAGCGTTACATTCGTGAGAAAAGTTTCATTTCTTATAGTAACTAGAAAAATTCGGTAAAACAGGTTTCGTTAAAAATACCGTTTGAATATTGTTGGGATTACGAAAAACGAAGTACGCGTAACCATTTTGCGCTATTCTCGATCCTTTTTTGGTAACTGCAACGCAAAATCAGTTGCGAGTTTTACTCTACTTTTTTGGTTAAACAAGGCTTTAACGTCAATTTGTCGTTGCAGAAGCATTAAATTGATCTAGAACTACATATATTTTTCGGTACTTCTTCTCTGTAAACTGCATCGATTCTACCGCCTACGCACAGAGCTTTGATTTGAAAACTTTAAATCGACAATCTGGACTCCTTGTCATATGAAGATACGAATGGATTCAGAGTTTCAAAGATAAATTTTGAGTATAACATACGTCGCTTTTTCTTTTCACTTATCCCCTGATGTTTTGGATTCGAATATATATAAGTATACTTAAATCAGGGATGACGTGTCGCGATAAATAATAATATCGTTTTGCCGATAAACTGGCGAAATTGGTGAATTGATTAGTGAAAATCAAAAAATCTTGTCGGCAAGGTTGATGCGCAAAGTTGTATAAAAATAACGCACCAATTATCAACACATTGGTTATATTCTATTTAGCTATAACAAATACTGTCAGTGAGAATTAATATTATAAGAATTAGCAGCTGAGCAAACGGTCGGAATTTAATTTCGCAGCATTTAAGTAAGATTGTATTGAATCTAGTTATAATATGTATATACACGTATATATATATATACGAAGGAAACTAAATTCCTGTGTTTTTGTATGTTAAACATATTAAGCCTGCACCCTTAATTAATATTCATATACGTATAGAACAATGGATATTCATGTGAATCGTATGTAATAGAATACGAGAATTGAACGAGCGTGAAAGAGACTCGATTACACAATTCGATACCACTTTATGTACATATCTATTTACTTATAGTCATCGCGTTATATACAAACGCGAATAGCAATTAAGTTTACACGGTATCGCAATTATTGTTCAGTGGCGAGTTGCGTGCCGAATTGTACACACATTATACATATGGCGTTGAATAGAAATAAAATTAGAGAGGGGATAAACGAGGCGGCGAAAAAATGCATCCAAAAAAATTAATGTGCAAATTATGCCTCCGTTTACGCATTGTAAATAATCTAATTCAATTGTTGCGTTGTACAATACTAGCAGTTTTATTCAAAAATAAGATCGACGAATAATAATCGTGTTCGTGAAAAAGGGAATATTATTTTTTTGTATTTATAATAAATCGAGAAAAAGAAATATATCGTTCCATTTTACGACATCCAAATTGATTGACTCGTTATCGGCTCATATTTCACTGTTCGTGAAATATTTGTGAAAAATTACGTACAAATATAATAATCTTACTCTATCTCTCTCTCTCTCTCTCTCTCTCTCTCACTATTTTACTCTTTTTATCATTGTTGTACATCGCTGGAAGCAGCTTGATCAATAAGTGATAAGATTAGAGCGGCGAATTTGATCCTGGTGATAATTGTCTTAACAGTTTTTGATTGCTTTCGGTTCGTTTTTGTTTCGCGTATACCTGATGATTAGGTTGCGGTAAAGCGAATGAATGAGAGAAAACAGCGAGAGTCGTTTAAACAAGGTCAGAAAGAAAATTGAGGAGGTGTATTTCACTTACGTCTTCGTCGAGGGTTGGAGGAAATTGAACGATCGGTTTAACTGCGAGGTCGTTCACCGCAGACGATCTCCTGTAACATTGATTAGAATCAGGATTAATTTTATTTTTATATCAAGTTATGGATTTTTTAACAGCATAGCAGGTACGCGTCACAACGAAGAATGAACGAACGGTGAAAAGAATTTTCATAAAATTACTTTCATAGATCGTACATTGTGTCGTAAAGGATAAAGAGTGAAATCTGATAAAAGTATCCGTACCTGCAAGGCAAAAATAAAAATTGTTAGGCGTTATGTATCACGTACAATATATTGCGGGGAGTTGATGAAAAGATACGTACGTGAAAAAATTTGTCAGAAAGATCGATTCGTTGTGTAGGTACTTGTAAAAGCTTTGCGGCGTTATAGGATTCAAGAGAGGTACTTGTACACAATTATTCCTGAGTTAATTATACCAGGGTATATAATATCCAATCTGCAATGATACTTTTCGCCACATATACGAGAACCGTATTACGCCTATATACACGTGTTCGACGATGATAATAATCACCTCGCGTAAACATGTCCAACTAAGTAATTGGAAGCAGAGAAGGAGGGGTGAGAAAAAAAGAGAGAGAGAGAGAGAGAGAGAGAGAGAGAGAGACGGAGAGGAGGTAAAAAAAAGATAAATAACCGGCACCTCGTTTTCATGCGATTGCTTCGTATATGGCGGAGCAGATTATTACAGGATATGATCGGTAGGAAATGAAGAAAAAATAAAAAAAAAAAAAAAAAACAAGAAAAAAGAAAACTCGACAAACGGAATTAGAGAAAATAAGAAAGAATGATAAAGATGGGGACTTCTTCTTCATCAGCGGAAATGGGATCGAACTGAGCTGTTGCGTATGAATTGCGACTGGAGGAAGTCGTAAATGTATATAACAATGAATCGATACCAACGTACGTTGGCCGGAATCTCATTAGGGATGAGAAAGGATATTATATGGTACAATACGGCGATAATTAATCGCAGCTTTAACGTACGCGAAACTAAAGCATTCCGGAAGGTTGAATTTAAACCGCGCACAGTTGAGCTGCATTTTATCATTAAATTCGATGCATCACGTAGAGTTACGCCCTTGTTCGAAGCTACCGATGACCGATGATCTTCACGCTTCGTCGAACCAGCCCATTACGACGCGCAGCATCGGAACCACCCTGGATCTTTGCCTGTTTATTGACAATTAGGTCTATTCGCACAGTGAATTCGAGTGACGCGGCACTGATGCAGGGGATAAAATCGTCGCCGGTTGAAGAAATGAATGTCGGTGGATCCGGAGGCGCGGAGCTTGCGGCAAACCGCATTTCCCGGCATGACTTTTTAATATCACAGCCTCTGCAGGTTCCTCGAGCTTCTGCACGGGCGATTATAATTCCGCCGGATTTCCGCCTCGCGTTTTAACTACCGCTGGTTCAATTAGACTTCGTTTCCCAGTCGCACCAGTCGCCGCTCTGTTCGAGGCGCTTCTAAACAGTACGCGGATCTCGAAAATGCATCGGGTGATAAAATAATTCAAATAATTATTCAGCCACGAGGGATTTTCTTATCGCCTAGCTGCACTCAGTTTCTCAAATTGTTCGCTCTTCACTTTTTACAGACCGCATTGTTGAGACTGGTGTTACACAGCTACTGCGGTACAACAAAAAGAGTAGGTCACACCTTCACTTTGCAGCTCTCGTTGCAAATCGAGCCGATGAAGAATAAAACGTTGCTAATGTTTCGCTCTTACAGTAATTTTTCGCTAGTACTTTTATCCCCCTAGCTTGTTCCTCGGAAATTATAATTAACAATTTCCTATACGATTCGAACAACGAAAAGCCAGTCAAGGCATTTATAAATTATTATCGAATTGTACGTAAATTGTTTAAAATCCCGGATTAATTTCCGCGCATCACTCCTGTTGAAACTGCGTTCTGTTCTGTTCCTTCGACTTTGAAATTGAAGCTTGAAAAATTAGGTAATTGATTTATTCACTTTTTTTCACTTTCCAGAGTTTCAAACATTCGTAAATCATATTTTTCTCTTTTCTTTCTCATCTACGTTTTCCTCCGGGCCATATTCAACGATTCAAACTTTTCACAAAACTTTTCTTATAACGCAGAGACACTTGTTATCTTACCGTATACGGTAAATTTATGCGGTTAACAGAGCGTTTTCAACTTCGATCATCTCATTACACGAATTGTTTTTTAAACAACGAATAACAAAACGATTTTCTCTACCACCCCATTCGTCACACTTTATTATTGTATCCAGGTTCGCCACGTTTACTAAAATTCTACATTTATTCGCGATCGGTTCGTAATTATAATTCGTTACGATTATCGGCCTGTTCTTTGCGCACCGTGTTACACACGCGTCGGCGTTCGCAACCTGCCGAGGTTCTGTTTACTGGCAAAGAAAAGCGTCAACGCAACTGATCCGCACGTGGATTGAGCGCACGCGCATTATGTTCCCCACTGTGAACGCACCTTAAAATATCTTCATATTTTTCCTCCATCCCCCCTTTTGGATACAGGTGTACACACACGCACGCACACACATATGCATCTGTGTTCGATTTCACAACACTATTATACAGCGAGCTTCGCGCATCTGTCACCACGTTAATTAATTATTGGTCTTGTAATTTTTCAATACAATTTTTTCTTTCTTTCCTTTTTTTACTACCAATTACCTCTGGTTACGCGATTCCACGAACACCGGGATGTGAAAGAAAAACAGGAGCATAGAAGAATAAACTACATTATTATATAACGCTTGTTGTTATGAATAGTTCAATTTCAATTTTCAAATAGTTTGATACAAATACGCGAGGAAATGTCAATATGTGTGTATATATGTATATATATATTTTTTTAAAGAATTTTACTCTTCGTCGTATTAAAAAATATCGAGATTATTTTCCTTAATTTTCTTCCGGCACACCGAGATTCCGTGAAAAAAATTTGCATACAACGTGTTGTTATTTCGGTTTGTATAATAATACGCTACTCCTGCCACAACAACAATTGACCGTGACAAATTTAATGACGGTTCGAACTGTAAAGAAAAACGTAAAAGGGATCGATCCGCATAATTTCCCTGCCGCTGTCAACGTCCTCAATTAATGTCGAAGGAGGAACTTGCGTAGGTTGATCACGATTTGACAATCATTGTCGGGTATGCAAATAATAAAGAGGTTCGCTATTTTGCAAAATGCAAATGCAAGGGACTAACGGGGAAGTTTCGTGAAATTTTTTTCACATCACATCTCATTAATTCGGTGAAAAATAGTACGGGCATATTTATCCTTTCATCATTTTCAATAGATACGACAAGTTAAAAAGAGGCATTGCGTGACGTCACAGATCTATGTAATATATTTATGCAAACATATATGTATCGAAAGCAGAGAAATTCAATTTATACTTATAACCTTGGCAGTTACAGATTTTCACAACAATCATTCTTAGATACTCAACTAATTAAACTTTACGCACCGCGTATCGAAAGCAAAACATTTTTTTTCTGATTAACTAAACTGCGCCATTGACGTGGAGGCATAATTATTGGTCATGTGAAAAGGTATAATGAGGTATATAACGCACAAGGTGTAAAGACGCGGAAACTAATTGCGGTACAATTATATTACATGATGTCAACGATCACGAAGTCTCGCCGAGTCTCTTCTTTGTTCAATGAAGTACATCCTATTTAATAACCGACGTTAAGTATATGTAATATAGACGTCGATACATCGCATAGGTAATAGGTATTTATATCGTGTATGTCTACTCGTATATTTGGCTTTCGTATTTTAATTCGTTTAAAGACAAACGACCGTTTCGAAAATAATAACATAATTATTCTGTCCAACGCGGCAGGAACAAAACAAAAAAAATAAATAAACAAACAAATAACAAACCCCTGCTTTTCGCGAACGTTTGATGATATGCTAACATGCAGGCGCTGCATGCATATACATAACGGCGAGAAATGCTCTGTAGAAACAATTTTTTTATCAAATTAGCGTTATTTTCGTTGTACAGCAGCTGATAAATGTTAAAGGTTTGACGGCGTCGTTACATTGTTATCGTTATTATCAATTTTTATTTGTTGATTTATTTCTTCCCTACCATTTTTTGCAAGGTGGATAAATCTAGAGGAGAGCACGACGGGGTCTGAATTGATAATTTAATATGCAATACAGCTTTTTTTCTAGTACAGTAAGTTTCGCAAAAAATTTCACGGACAAAATTGTTCACCTCTTTCATACAACAAAGTACGTACCTGACTGTAAAAAATTTCAATATCATACGACGTGATCAACGTTGACGGGTAATTGCTTCGATAGAGCGAAGAAACGAAAAGAAAATAACAAATTCACGAAAAGTTGTGTTCTGTTTTACCGACGGGACGGTTACGCGCCTGACCACGAACCTCCGTATCTACTGTCGCGATATTTCTTTGTTCTCATCAGTTACCTGTTCGTTTTGGGCGTTAATCGAATTTTTCTAAATTACACTGGAGGACCGACGCGACGAGAGTGGAAAAAATATAGAGAAAGAGAAAGAAAAAAACAGCAGATCAAAAAAAAAGGCATAAAAAGAGAAGCGGACAAGTTTCTGCGAAAATTGGTTTCTGCGCGTACGTGCGTGTCGAGCGGGTTGCGTCCCCCAGGCGCGACGCTCTAAAAAATTATGTAACAGAGACCGAATTAACCCCGCACCCGCAATTTATTTCCAATAATTTAAAATTTATATGAAGACGTTGAACATTCAGAACTTATTAATTACACGCCGTTCTATCGAGCGAATAACACCGATTGAAGGTGAACGATTTTGTTGCGAGGAAGTCGAGAAACGAGAATATTACAACTGGTTGTCGGATACCGTTAATTAATTAACCGCAATCAATTAGGTATCCATCCAATTCCCGTGACGTAGCATGATTATCCGTCGTTTGATCGACTCTCATTTATACATATGCATACATAACCAATTTTCAAAATTATTCAACGAGTAATGCAGGTATAAGGTAACCTGAGAATTTCGAAAAGCTACGTGGCTATTTTTCATATTGGAGTATTTCTAGGAGCTGTGAGAAAAAAACGAGGAGAAAGAACTGAATGGAAAAAATCCATCTCTCTTACCGGAGAACAATGACCTTGAAAGTCGGGCCAGCCATTCCTTTGATCATTGCTGACGCATTGAGATGACATCTTCCTTGGAGAACGGTGCCGTTGACCTGGAAAAATGAACAACAGGCGTTGTTAGTCCGTCTCGGTTAGGTGATGTGCATCTACATGTTCAAAATGAAGATAAATAAATAATACAGTAAAATAAGAAAGGTAGTTTGGTCAAGATTGCGTCGAAAATTGAAACAGTTCTTTTCTATTATCCTAGAGAAAATAAAATTTACATATATCGATAAGTAACGCGGGTTTCAAATTTAACAAATATCGCAATTTACTACTGCAGCTTTCGTAGTAAGTATGTTAACTTTAAAAAGCTTCGTCGATTTCTATTGAAACAATTCCGACAAACCTCGAGGATTTCGTCACCGATGAGTAATCCTCCGGTTTTGTGAGCGACTCCCTTGGGGTTCAGTCCGCACACGAATACCGCCATTCGATTGCGATCCTTGTGCCCAGCGAGAGAAATGCCGAGTCCTCTTCTATCCTTCTCTAGCCTGACCATGACCACGGGATGACCGAGGGCGTCGTATCGCTTTTTGATCTTTTCTGTAACGGATTGAGATAAGATATAAAAATTGGACATGAAAATAACGGCAGTTTAATTCGATCGAGAACCGAAGTAGATCGGATTAACCGAATTCCTCGATCCGTGACTTCTATCAAGATCTCAATTGAGCTTAAACATTTTGTCGAGGGATAGATAATCGCCTTTGATTCAATTGGTACGCGTCGCTCTTGTGTTTGCCTCAACTTGATCCCATCAAGCTACCTCGGGATGACAGAGATTTAGATTTCACCTACGATTAAATGAAATAGATGCAGGATAGTCGGAGGGATTCGTTTCATTTGATTTACCTCTGCTCGGGAAATCCCAAATCCGCACCGTAAACTGTGAGAGAACTTTAAAATCGTAGCTTCGAATCCTGATTTTCTTCTCCCTTACTTTTAATCGTATTAATGAATTATCTGGTGCTACTAAAATCTTCACGAAGCTTTACTCCAATGTCTCATTTTTGTAAATTATTTCTCAGCGTTTCATGTTTCAAGCTTATTTTCAAAGTTCAATCATTAGTTTTGTCCATTAAATTATAGTTTTCTCAATCACAATTATCTTTTTAAATTATTGCATCATTGTAGAAACATCATTATTTCAAATGTGGCCCGGCATTAGAAATTTCACGTAATTCAGTCACACGAATATCGGTCGACTATTTTTTTTAAATTCCACAACGACGGTTTCCGCAGTGAACTGATCATCGCTCCGGTGACTTTTTGCCTGTAAGCACGTGAAAATAAATGCCCATACACATGTGTAAGTTTATGTATTACGTGAAACCTTCACATTCTCCCCGAATAGGCACTCCCACCCATTTCTCGCACCCTCGTAAGCGGCATGGAAACGACCTTGGAAACGAGCTTGAATCATCCCCCGGACTTCGCGGTGAGCTGTACTTCGATAAATAGACTGCCATATTCAATTTTCATTGACAAATCAACCCGAATTGTACACCTGTATTCGGTACGTATTATTAAGGGATTCGTCATAGATTAATTATTTCGTATTCTCGAAGTATATGAATCGTTATTATAATCATTTGGCGTAACGACAATGATAGGTAATGACTTTCACTTACAGCGTTACTAATATTCTATTGAATTAAATTCGTGCTGTCTACAAATTCCGGATGAGTTTTTAATACTTTGAATCACAGTGGTAAATATTCTTACCACCTATTTTACATACATTTTTTTGTATATTTAGGAAACTTTTCAACATATTTCTTTGCGGTTTTTTTACTATTTCTGATAGTATAGTAATAAGTTCCCAATACCCGAGAGTGATTATTGAGATATAATTTGAATTATTATTGTCAGAAACAAATTGACTGAAAAAAAAATGGTGAAAATTGAAGAAATAATTCATTTCCGAGAAAGTTATCTCTCTACACATATACATGTTTTGCATAAATTACAAGTTTTTGCGATCGCTGATTACGAATCTGAAATCATATTTTAAAAATTCAATATGGCCAATTCAATCAGTGACCCCGAAAACCACTGCATAGTTTCTTAACCGTATTTGATCAAATTTTAAATTTTCGTCCTCCGTACTGAATCCGACATCTTGAATTTTTTAACTCTCATTTCAGATTCGTAATCGGCGACCTCAAAAACCACAGATTAATATCCTGTTATAATAGTTGACTCAGCATAATAATGTGTGATTCAAAGGGTGAACGTGCTCGGCGATAATTGTAAAACGCGAAAGTCTCTAATTTCGCGAAGAAAGAAGCGGCGAAGAAATTCAAGATTCGACAGAGCTGAAATAAGCCCAAATTACACAAACATGGGTGAGAGAAAATTTTCCTTTTCCGGCGGCAATGAAATAAAAAAATCGCGCAACTCCAAACAATTTCCGTTTTTTTTTCCTATTCATCACTCATACGATATGCAATTGCGAAGTAAAAAATCGTACATTTTTTTTCCCTCTGCGATTCTCAAAACCAGCAACAGATGCATCATCGCTAATTTCGCGGATGATAAAACAAATTTTTCCACCCTACAGCAGCGGCAGATGTAAACTGAATAAATCACCTGCCGCTGCAGCATCATCGGTGTGAATGACCGGACAATGTTCTTTGAGATCTCGTTAAAGCCTCTTTCGAGTTTTCGCCGATTTTACATATTATTTGCATATCTAGTTTTCGACCAGGAAAATTTGTGCAACTATTACGCGTAACAAACGTCGACGAGGCTTCGCTTTTTTCAACGCTATTTTCATCGTTCCTGTTTCAGTTTCCTTAATTTCTTGCCGATATTCTATACGATATATCTTACAAAAGGGAAAAAGAGAAAATGGTATGTGAAAAGAGAAGTATAAATTACATCGCGAGATTCATTAGTTGATTGAAAAACGTGAATAAAGGGGAAAGAAATACACCAAAATGTTTATATATGTATATTTATCCTGTTTTCCCCGTTTGAGAGAATCCTTGGAGAATCCCATAGCATTTAGCAAAGTGTTTCCAATCGAATTTCACTATCTTATCTCTATACTCGTCGCTGATCGTATGAATTTGTTATGTGAGGTATAGTCCAAACCGCAAAGCTTATCGGGTTGCTTAACCTTTTTAGTTCTCCGTCTCTATCCTGCTCCCTTCCCCATCTTCTTCTTCTTCTTCTTCTTCTTCTTCTTCATCTTCCGCATTACATTCGACCGGCGTATTTGACCCGGACAAAAGAACTTGATGGGTATACCAAACGCAAAGAAAGCAGAAGGGGAGATAAGAAAGAAGCGAGCTTTTCTGGTTTCGATCTACCAAAGCCTTGCTGCTAAACCGCTTGCACAAACGCTTGGAAACTTTCCATACCTAAAAAGCTTAGCTTGCAGTCGCCGCGTTCCCGTTGTAGGTGTTTGTTATATTGAATTGAGCGGCAAGTTTTTCGCCCTTGCTCTTTTTGCCCTTTTCTTATTCTTTTTCTTCCTTTTTCTCCTCCCTAAAGAAACTTTGGCGCCAATATATCGAGGCGATCGGATAATCGGGGATCTCTACTGCACTTCAATTTTCCCATACTCTGGAGTCTAGAGTAAATAAGGTGAAAGTTGACCAGAGAAAGAAGTTTCAAACAACATTTTCTAGGCACGCAATATACTCGGATGGTAAAAAATAATGCAATTTGCAGCTTACTAAAGTTTGACGCCGTTGCGAACTTTGCTCTTGTTTTGTGTTTTTTCATCGCAATTTGACACATTTTTTTAGTGTAATTTCATGCCAAAGATCTCACTGACTCAAATATTCAGGCTGAATAGAAATCCGCGTGACATTTTTAACATTATTTATACATATTTAACACTTCTCTAATCAGATTAACGAATAATAAAATAAATTTACAAGCGTATATACCGATTAATCGAGGAGTTGTTTGATAAGAGAAAGGTGGGTAGAAATCCGCGGGAAAAGCTTAAAGGCCGCGTCTTCGTTTCAGCAGAGGATTTACCCCGCTTACTTCTTCGGCCACGTTTTTCTTTCACCTTTTACTTTATCTCTGCAGTATATGCGTTCTTCTCTATACCTACTACGTTATCTGAATCCACGACAGAATTTATACTGTTGCTGCTACTACCTTACGCGTACTTTGCTTTGGTAAATTTGTTTTTCACTTTGCCTTGATCTCTGCACCATTTCAAGAGAGCTTTTTTAAGCGAAGAAAAATATCACGAAGTTATACAATGACTGGAAACTTCTCAAACAACAATTGTTTTCAACAATTTCTCCAATCGGCAGACAGAATTTTGGGCGGACTTTAGCACCTTTCATTTATCGCGCACCGGAGAATGAGAGTAAAAGTTTTAGCGTTACTTCCAAAAATTGGTGCAATCGTAAAAACATATTAACCCTAATTTATCTTACTCAGAATTCGAGTACAGTTACAAAACATTGTTTTTGCACGTTTAGAGCTTTTTCGAAAAATTCGGTTTAAAATTTACGAAGCAACGTTCAATTTACGCAAATATTTTTCACAAACTCCAACCGGGGATTAAAATTTGGTGGTCAATTTTGTCGAAAAGTATTGCAAACGATTTTATTCAGTAATTCTAAAGTAAATTTTCTACTAAGCAGCAAAACGCGCGACAGATATTTTCAAGCAGGATTTGAATTTTTCACTGACAATAAGTAAACGATAAAATACTGAAAGATATTGCCTGGCATAAATTCGTTTTATAAAATGTCTTCGTACCCGAGAAAAACCTTAGTATTTCATACCGCGTGAAATGTTCGATCTCTCAATTTTTTTTCACATGGCAAAAACAAATTTCTTCCCCTGCATTACAAAGACGATGAATCGCACGGAACGCACGGATACATTTTTGTATTCATGATATATTTACCGAACATAATATATCGTCCAAAGAGCCGGCGTGTTTGAGTATCCCAGACGGTGTATTACCATGAAATATAATACACCGCATCGTAGTAATCGACAAATCTATTATCTATATACAAGTAAGACGTCTGACAGGCGCGTGATTTATCACTTATTTTGGGCCGGCGTATCAAGTGAGATTGAATCGAAGCCGATGTAGCGTATCCCGTGTCTCATTTTCTTTTCTTTATTTTTTTATTTTTTTTTTATTTTACCCCCTCTTTTTTTCTCCAGGGTAAACCATTAAAGGATATTGAATAATGAAAAGTGGCTACTGCAAGGACGAAACACTGGAGCGCCGGAAGGTTGTGGCGAAAACTTTACAATCCATCCCATAAAGCATCGCTAAAACCCAAACAAAAAGAATACATGTGGGAATAAACCGAAACCTCCGAACAAAAACGGTCCTTTAAACCCGAGGGAAACAATAACCGTCGCAATAAAGGGTGTAATAATAAGTCGGTTAATAATTCACCCTCTTCATTCTTATTCGGTATACTCGACAAAGACTTATACCTGACATATTTTCCCGCCGTGTCAATTTACAAATTCCAAATAACGAAAGCTTCGGAAGTTTCAAGCCAGAATCAATTTATAACATACTTCATAATATCGTCACGATTATCGGTTACTCGAAAATCGTTTAATTTATCCAAGCTGTCGATTTTCAAAATTGATATAAATTAATTTTTTACAAATTGTTAATTGTCTCTGTATTTGATTTTATATAATACAGAGAATCGACGAAGCTCGAGAAAGAGAATATCAGGAAAAAAAAAATCGGTTACACAGGCAATTGATTTTCATTCAACGAGTAAAAGTCGGTGAAGATTTGAATGGAATTGGAACGGGCACTTTATGACGAAAAATTATTATCGAGGACAGATGAGGGGAGAAGGGACCGTTTATGGAGAGCTATTATTATTGGGGGTGACGACGGACGTGAGAGAGAAATTGGAGAGACTACAATTTGGAATTGAAAAAAGATTGCGACTTAAGTAGTGGCAAAAAAAAAGGGTTTGAAAGAAATTCTCCACGATTATATCCAGCAGCTGGTATTTCCACCCTTTCCATCCCTCCGCTGCTCTCATATCCTTGGACTCCTTTGATCCTGCATGATCCCATTCTCAGCCATCCTTCTTTTTTCCCCTCTCCTTGCAGCTTCGGCTTTGCTGAAGTAGCCTCTCGTTTTCGGGAGTGAAACAAGCCACGTAAAAGAGAGCAAACGTCACGTTTCCTCCGTTATAGCCAAGCTCCGAACTCTCTAACAGCGGATGATCAATCTTCGTTGCCGACGTCGTCGCAGCTCGGGTTTGATGAGCTTGGCAACATGAGGGTGGATTCGACGCCTATCCTGTGATATTTTTTAAAAGGAGAGAGAATGTTTCCCGAGTTGGGGAGGCGGGGGTGAGGCGGGGGTGGGGTTAAATTTTCAGCGGGACTCTCGTGGAAAATCAAGTCAAAGAAATGATTTTCCTCGTTTTTATTTTTAACTTTACGTTTCTCTGTTTTCAGAGAAATAAGCAAGTTATTGTAATCATCGCGAAAATGAAAAGTTGAGTTTTCACTAGATCTCCGCTTTTCGAAGTTTCGAGAATTACCTTCAATCACTTTTAGATGGACGACTGTGTGTCTGGGTGCGTATACCTGTACCTACTTAAGTACGTGATAAATTTTTTGTTCGACGATATCTCGAAAATGAGTTACCGGATTTCAATGGTTTTGGTTTCAAACGACGAGGCTTTTTCCAAACTTAGAACTGATTAGATTTTGGCTTTGATCGGTTTGGTACTGTTTCAATTATTTCAATAACAAAATTCCAATAAATCAAGTAACAATGATGACATTTTGAGAATGGGTGAATGTATTCGAATGAAAATTGGCATTGTGAGATTTTTGGGTTGCTGATCCCAAATCTAAGGTCAGATTTGCGAAATTTAAATTTGGCGTATTCAATAAACGGAAAAAAAACAAAAAACATTTGGATTTTGATGAAAATTACTACTCGTCGTTTTTTTGGGTGGCTGATCACGAATCTGAAGTCAGATAGCGAAATCCAAAACGACGAATCAATATGGCGGAAAAAAAATATAAAAATATTCCGATTTCGATAGAAATTGGTGGGCGGAGATTTTTTGGGTCACCGATAACGAACCCAAGATCAGACTTCAAAAATTTTTAATGGTGGATCAATTACAGTGGTTAATGATAAAAAAAATCATCATATCTTCATGTAATACGATACGTCAGAACTGGAAGTTCGAGGGTCGGCTCATGGCGAGTTTCAAGCCGCTTGTTTCTGTTTTTGTTTTTCCCACTCTCCCTTCAGAACGTGCATAAAGTAATTCTGGCAATATACGAAACAAATTCGAGACGGATAAATCGAGGGTGTATCACACAAGCCTTCAACAATTTCTCCCATCGCATGCCAAGAAGTTATTAAAACCACTTTGAATTTCTGCACATCTAGAGCTGGCTGAATGTGACCGGAAACCGACGGTTCTGCCTGCAGTCAGAAATTGAGTCGAGTTAATTTTGACCAAAATCAAACAGCGACGGCTGACGTGAATCTGGCCGGAATAACCGACTGCGGAGATTCGTATTACAGGTATTCCAGAATATCGAGATTCTGCGCCATCGTTCAGCCTGCATGTGTGTACGTGACTACGTAATACAGTCGAGTCGTCAGTTTTGCTTCGGAAATGTATATATATACATATATACATTGTATGTACATACCTACAGATACGTATAGATATATAACCGATTCCACAGCGTCGAGGTTTTCCTACGATAGCCACAGGAAGTTTATTGTTCGAGCGATCAGTGATTTCCACCGTAAACTGATCCGAAGGCACTGCAATCTCTACCGCTTAATTAACGGCAAAACGCGATTTGCTCCAAATTTTACACACACATACATATTCATGCACGGATATAGTTATATTATACGTATACAGAACGTACCTCTACCCATATAACCCATGCTTATATACCAATTTCCGATAGGATATTTCAACATTGTGTATTGCGTTCATTGTACGCCGATTTCTTTTGTCCTTCGCATTGTATCCTGCCTTGTGCGAAATTTTTAGATCGACTGTTCAGACACGTTTTCACCGTTTAATTTAAAGTCTATTATTACACGCAACTTTCGTGGAATTTTCCGAAGCGATCGACAATTTCTTTTCCTTTATTTTCTCCTAAACGTGCTTGAAATGCAAGTTTTTTAGTTCTTAAACTGACCCTTAAATTCTGTTGTTTTTCAACTTTCACAAGTCGTTAGAATTACAGGAAATATACACACTTGTAATTAAATTGTGAGAGACGTAGAGAGTTGCTTTGTCTCATCCGAATTAGAAGCTTCAATCTAATTGTTTCAAAGATACAAGTTTTGAGAAATCGATTGGATTTTACCGTAAGTAACGGAAACTATTGTCTCCAAAAACATTGTCATTTTTCTGCGAAGTCTGAAAAGAATAAGGATTCTAATCCCTAAATCTGTGAGACGGGTGATTGGACGTGAGCGAAAATATTATCCTCAATGATTACCAAGCGTTTTCGTACTTTCCACAATCTTGGGAACAAATTACAGGAATCGTTAAAAATTTCGAACATTACGAGGCGAATTTTAATCCGTGTTAATTATTTCCAAAAATTGTATTATTTATTGCGATTACTGCGTCATAATTACTAGGATTTGGAATAAACTACCGCATATAGAGAACCAGACGTTATTTTACCTGATAATTATACAAGTCAATTTGTACCAAATCGTTTTCCATCAATCCGATTAATTCTACGTATAAAAACAGTTGCATTCGATATTCAATTTCCGTATGGCTGTAGGAATGAATAAAAAAAAAAACATGAAACAAGTTTAAAACGTAATCAAAACACGGTTGATAACATAAATCGAGAATTGCAAATTTAATTACACGATCGAATTCTTTGCTTCGTGAAATAAGACGGTACAAATTTTCGTCTGTTGTATAATTTACATATTAATAATTCCTCAACTATTCGATGGTAAATATTCGATACGTGCATAATGTATGGCCTGGGAATTTTTCTCATCATATCAATTTGTTTTTTGAACGCAGATTACAGGCTGTCGTTCCGTAATAAGATTACCTACCTCGAGGCATGAAGCATCCTCGTTCCTTGAGATGACTCGAGGATATTCAATTTCACGTGAAATCGAAACAAATTTGCTACTTCAGTGATCCTGCGACGTTGATAAATTGACGCTCGCAAAATTCTCCCCGCGTTACACCGATCCTATACATGCACACCTGGTTGATCTATTGCGCCTACTGTGTGTCAAAGGCTTTCATTCAAGTCCTCCAAATCCACGTTATACGTATCGATACACACGTGTCGTAGGTTTCGTAAAGTTACGTTACGAAGGTTACATGCCTCGGCGAGAAATTTATTCTGCGATGTTTTTTTTCGCAGGGAGAGGAAATCGGAAAACGGAGCGTTTTGCATAAGAGGAAATCTGGAAATGTACGGGGTGAGAAAATATCGGCTTTTCGAATCCATCGGCAAAAGAGCATCTTTCTCTCGAAATTAAATGAAAACAGAATTTGGGACGGTGTTTTAACAGGAGGATTCAAAGCTCTTCGTAAGCTGTTGCGGTAGGTAGAGCTTATCGAGAAAGGATTGAAAAAATAGTTTCTAAACTCCGTCGTCGCGAGGCGATCTATCTACACCCTGTTGAAGCCACGAAGACAGTGAGATACGAAAAAAACTTTGGTCGGAGAGTTGAATCGTCGATGCAGAAGACAAGTCGATACACGAATACCGGAAGAATAATCCGCGATATGAAAAATAAGTCGGTCGTTGGTGCAGTGTCATCTATTTTAATTATTGTTTATTTCTTTCAAATATAAAATTATTTGTAATATTACCGAAAGCAATGATCGACGGATTAAAAATCTTTGACCGAAACCGGGTGAGGTTGAAATTTCGAATTTGAAAAGTTCCGAAAGCGCCTAATTCCGAATTATTTGGTGGCGAAACTTGAAGCAAAGAAATCAACCCTTCACCAATCAATCAATCGTGTTTTTATTATTGTATACGGAGTTCGATCGCCGTTTAAGCCTCGATAATTCTCATCTCCGATTCCGCGGAGGCAAGTCATTGGTTCACGGCTACGGACAGTGATTAGAATCGCACACAGACACACGCGACCACACAAACGGCTATATATAATATTGGTAGTAAATCGTGTTATGCGAAAACTTGGCATTTGAGAGCGTTGTCTACGACGAGGGTAAATGAAATTTCGTCGCGCAGTTCAACCGAGGGATTGACGTTGGATTCGGGGAGGTCGGTCTGCCGGAGAGACACGTGGGCGGAAATAACGACGTGGCCTTAAATTCATTTGAACCTAATTACGAGAAGAAATAGCCATCCTAAGTGGAAACGCGGCTGCGCTTGAGAAAGTAGTTCCTGCTTTACTTTTATTTTATTTTTATTTTCATTCCCCTCTATACATGTGCTCAGCCGGTTGTTTGCCCTGAATATAAATTGCTCGTTGCGCTCGAGGTTTTAACGAAACCGAGGTTCCTTAGTGGGGAAAAAATTGGCTGTAAAATTACTTCAGACTTATCAATTCCCGGTTTTTATCGGAAGTCGGACATCGAATTTCGACGAATGAACCCGCACCTCGAAAAAATAATTTTACCGTAATTGAGACATAATTAATACTACCCAAAAAGTTCGACAAAACTGGTTCACTTTTTTCTTTCATTCAGTCTTTCTCTTCATAGCAATTTTTCATAACGGGCAAGAAATGTGTGTTGCTTTTTTCTTTTTTTTTTTCATTCATACAAGCTCGTGTATATAGACAGTGTGAATCGCAATTGTGACGACCACGTTATCGCGTTTACGGTTTTGGTGAATTGAAAAGCGCGATACGTGCGCGTACAGATAGTGACGGCTCGTAAATTATTCGCCGAAGCTCGGTATCTTTTCAATTTTCCATCATACACACACACACACATATATGTATACGTATAAACGTTTCGAGCTTCCAAAATGTTGCGAGGGTCGGACTGCGATATGCGATCGAAACAGAACGCGAAACGTTTGCGGTTCAAAGGTTATATATATATATATATATATAGGCGTATGTATCGTAGGTTGTACATATCCGCAGAGATGAAAGGAGAATTGAAAAAAGGATCGTCCGATGAAAATATGCGAAAAAAATTCTCCCTGCTTCAATGCTACACTGACATGTATTTCATATTAAAATATAGCACTTTGCATATTACATTATAAGCGTATAATGTCGTATCTAGCGCAGCACTGTGTACCTACTAATGAAATTCCTGAAGGCAGCTGTGTGTTAAGAGGGAAGGAATGAGAGAAAAAAATTTAATCCAGGCCTCTCGAATGCCGTTGCGATATGTTCTAATACATATCGCATGTCGTGTGTGTGTGTGTATATACATATATATGGACGTACGTGGGAGGCAGGCGCTTGTGCTAAGAGGCAACGACGAATATTTCAAAAGCTCCTTTCATATCTTTTATGTCTCAATATTCAAGGCGTACGTACGTGTATAATACATACGTTATATACGTACAAGTCTTCGTTCCGCCGTCCAAGATTCAACGTCCATTTCTCTTTGTTTTCTTTATTATCATTTTCTTTTACACTAGGGCAGAATCATCATTCAACTAAGTGAAAGAGCAAATCGAGTCTAATTAGGGTTAATTGGGTGACAAAAGTCGGTCGACGCGTGTTCAAAATGTACGAAATAATATCGTAGAGTACGCATAATACGATGCGGAGTCGTCGTTCCGAATTCAAAACTTACGACGGTAAAACGCCGGCTATCAAAAATGAAAGCGAAAGGAAACTGGAGAAAAGGGGACGCGAAACCGCGAAAAGAAAGGCGAGGATGTAAAAATTCAAATCACGAGTCGCACGCAGCTGGGAACTGTTGCAAATATAATACTTGCCGGAAATTTTCACCAACGTCCGCAGCCGTATTCGCGACAGTTTGTTCCTCTTGAAATTTACATAGCTGGTAACACTTAATATTCTTCTATGTATCTATACAGATACGCGCTTTCGCGGCATGAAAAAATCTGCGAAATTGAGGAAGTTTTGTCCCAAACAGTTTTTCGCACGGAAAATATCGTCGATTCACAATTTTCGCGTTCTATTGCCACGGAAAATAGCAACAAGAAATTTTACATACTTTACTCCCGTAAGAATTTCACATCAAATACGAAGGTACTAAAATTTGTATGAGGTGAAATACTTTTTTACTCCGGCGGCGTTAGATACGTGCAAATGGAAAAACTCTCCATATATTTAGGATCTAGATTCGTCCCTGCGAGAAATGCTTTGAATTTTTGCGACAATGCGGGATATGGAAAATTCAGATATACTTAACATATTATATTCTCGGAGCTGCGATAATCGCTGTTTTAATCCACCGTTTTCTCTCTCTCTCTCTTCTTTCGTAGAAAATCTGAATGAAAATTTTTTATTCTCTGTAGGTAAGTACAATGTACATAATAAACTGTAGAAAAAACGTAGAAAAAGAAACACCTGACAAATTATCGCTCAGACGATTATCATTTTCTTTTTGATTTTTTTTTTTTTTGCGTATGACAACCCGCATATAATTTTCTGTGTTTATATATACCTGTGTTCATGTATATATATATATATATATTAAAGAAAAAAAGCATGAATAGAAGTTTGGAGGCAGGCTTTTCACTTTTCACGGAGAAATTAATACCGCCGCTGTATTATCTTTGTTTTTTCTCAACAAGCCTGCCTTTATCGCTGCATGAACAATTATGTACATGTAATGAAAGAGAAGAAGGAAAATTTGTGAATTTTTTATTCATTTTTTATTGCGCCCGAAACAATAGACGATGTAGGATGGTAGGTTTATACTTATATATATATGTATATATAGGTATGTATATGTGCACGACGTACTTGTACGTACAACAAGGGTGGGTACAAAATAAATGTATACATAACTCATTTTTTCGTGGTTAGAGGCAGCCACAGACCGAGATTTTTGGTGTATAACAGTGGAAAACTGTTTACTTAAAAATATTTACACAATGAGAAAAATTTTTAGTTTGGTTTTGTTTACCGCTCAGTCTTTAACTATTTTCATTTTTTACCACAATCGAAAAATATAGTTCTAGGTAGAAAATGAAAATTAGTTTTCTAGCCGTTACCGGAAAGTCTGGTATCCGTTGCTATTCTTTCTCATTACGATCACTCTTGCTAGATTTTCTTGCAACTGTTGCGAAAATTTAATGCTCGTGCAACGATAAATTGACGTTAAAGCCTTGTTTAACTAAAAAGGTAGAGTAAACCGAGCAATCTGATTTTGCGTTGCAATTACCGAAAAAGGATCGAGAATAGTGCAAAATGGTTACGTTTACCTTGTTTTTCGTAACTCCAACAATATTCGAACAGTTTCTTAACGATACCTGTTTTACTAAATTTTTCTAGTTACTATAACAAATAAAATTTTTCTCAGCCGAGAAAATATTTTGTTTTCCGCTGTTGCCGAAATTGTTTCATCCTTTTCTGAAATCCCAAATTTGTATCTTCAACCGTAAACTATTTGCTCAGAGATTTTGGAATATTGATAGAAATAGTATTTCCACGATAAATTCTGGAATTATGGAACCGAATTTAAATCATTCAGATGCATGTAAGTATAAAAAATTGGCGACAAAAGTTTGCAATTACGATAGATTTTATACTCGGGTGAAAAACATTGTTTCTTTTTTGTCCACCATCTTCGCTTGGATTATCTAAAAATTCAATCACTTTGCTATTTTCTCACTATCCGCAAATATCCCGAGGCAAAAAAATATACCAACTGACGACGAGTTAAAAAGCGGATAAATACGGGAATCAGACAGTGTCGAGATAATTTTGGCGAAGATCTGTAAAGTCCAAGGTTGAGGTTTAAGGTCGTTAAACTTGGAAAACAAGAGCTTTTTAAGCCCATCCATTTGTCGGTGTCAACAATGTTTTATTCAGATATTCAACACTAGTCAACCTTTCGTACAGCCTCAAAAAGCCCAGCGACACAATAGTTTCCTTTGCACCTTTACACGTGAATGTAACACGAGCCCGACGACGGAATTCGCATGTATAATATATCGCTTCCAAAAAATCAATGCGATGCGATGTTTCTTTTCCTTTCTTTTCTATTCTTTTTCTCTCTTCATTCTTCTATTCCCTCTGATGCGACGAAATTTATCGGCAAAAACATATATTCAGCAAAAAATTATTCAGCAGCTTTGGATTTCTGTGATCCACGCATTTGAAATGAGCACGCGAGTGTGAGCAGGAAATTAAAATTAGCCCAATCGATATTCCCATCGTAGCGAAGCAATCATATTGGCAGGTACGCATTGAGTAAAAAAGGTACTCAAAAATATTACAAAAAAATTACAATAACGAGCATATTTGGAACAAAACTAGCGGCTTTAAACTGGCCACAAGCCAGCCCTCGAATTTCCCGTTCTCGCACTGCAGGTTCCAAGTTTATAGAGACAAAAAAAGATGAATAATATCCGATTCGAAGTTCGGATTACAAATTCAGATTCGTGATTAACGATTCTAAAGGCCTCGGATATCGTATTACATGAAGATATGACGATTTTTTTTCAGATTTTGATCCACTGTAATGGGTCCAACATTACAAATTTTGGAAGTCTGATCTTGGAATCGTTATTGATAGCCCAAAAAACCTCCACTTACCAATTTCTACCGAAATCGGAATATTTTTATATTTGTTTCCACCATATTGGATCGCTATTTTGGATTTCGCAATTGACTTCAGATTCGTGATCAGCCACCCAACAAACCGACGAGTACCAATTTTCATCAAAATCCAAATGTTTTTAGTTTTTTTTTTCCGTTTATTGAATACGCCAAATTTAAATTTCGCAAATCTGACCTTAGATTTGTGATCAGCAACCCATAAATCTCACAATGCCAATTTTCATTCGAATACATTCACCCATTCTCAAAATGTCATCATTGTTACTTGATTTATTGGAATTTTGTTATTCAAACAATTGAAAAAGTACCAAACCGATCAAAGCCAAAATCTAATCAGTTCTAAGTTTGGAAAAGCCGCGTCGTTTGAAACCAAAACCATTGAAATCCGGTAACTCATTTTCGAGATATTGTCGAACAAAAAATTTATCACGTACTTAAGTAGGTACAGACATACGCACCCAGACACACAGTCGTCCATCTGAAAGTGATTGAAGGTAATTCTCGAAACTTCGAAAAGCGGAGATCTAGTGAAAACTCAACTTTCCATATTCGCGGTGATTACGATAACTTACTTTTTCCTCTAAAAACATAAAAACAGGTGTTTAAAAGATGCTTGCGATTAACGGCGGTGATTTTTTACGCTCAACGCTTAAAATTTTGTATCTAATTCATAATTCAAAATTTGCTAAACGATGACTTGGTAAAATCGTGAAGAATCATCAGAAACCCTTTATTCGCAAAAATAATAAATCATACGATCACGCGTTCCAATTATTCTTTTATTCCTTTTTTTCTTTCTGAATTGCTCGCATACCGAGATGGACATATTACAATATAGCAGGTATTCCAACGATCCAAAAACGGATTGTATTGTGCCCAACTTTGTATATTACATAATATACAGATATGTACGTATATACATATGTATATGTATATCTATATGTGTGTGTTGTACCGAAAGGAAGGAAACCTTGGAGAGAATTCTGGAGTTCTGACAATAGATGCAGGAATTAAGTGTAACTTCACTCGCAGGGAACTTTCGCTATACGTATGTACATGACAGTGCGGAATTGCTCTCCTTATACCCTAAAGATCGATGCAAGACTCTGCCTACGGTGGATTCCTAAGTTATGCCGCACGTCGGATTTATACATAGAAAATTCTTACCTACAAATTTTCCATATGAATTTTATCGTGCCGCATTTCCACCTCGAGTAAAGAGAACTTTTAAAATGTCTGAAAGCTTGTTTCTTTTTTTATTCTATTATATTTGTTCCGAGTCGTTTCACGAATATTACCGGAACATTATTTCTTGGCGACACTAGACAGACTTTATTGCACGTTATTATATATATATGTAAAATCCGAGTTTAAGTTGACACAGATACGATAGAAACCAGAAATTTTCAGACACTTGCAGTAAAAATAAATGGCAGGATCGTGTGTACGAGTTGCCTTTTCAAGAATATTCCGTGCATCGTTCATGCCTGCGAAAAATTCAATAACACCGAGACCCTGACATACACGGAGATATTTTATATCTGCAGAGTCCTTAATATGTCGAAAAATAAATAGAGCCACGAGCCCAAGGTAGAGAAATATTTTTGAAACGAATTCCGCCATTGATTTCAAGTGTAAGAATCTCGTTTAAGGCCTGAACTTTTTGAGAAAGACATAATTTTCACAGACTGGATTTTTTTAAAAATAAGACAGTGAATAAACAAATTTACACAGCTGAGGTAAGTGCACGAATATCATGTAACATTATACCGTATACAGTGTTTAATTTGGCGAATTGGTGAGGCAAAGCCGCGATAAATTGCAGATAATATGTCGCACGCACTCGATCGAATAGCGATATATGTGCCGCAATTTCTGGAACGTGAATTATCGATGAAATATTATGCGCGTCGATATTACGCCCGGATTGCAGGCCTCCGTCTAAAACAGCTTCACCTATTCAACTGTACAATACTTACAATACATACAATACATACACGCAAGCATGCTTCTAATAAATATCTATTATTGTAGCGGGTTTCCGTAGGTTGCAAATCGTCGAACTGACCTGACAAAATGACCATAATTATTGCGCGAATTTACGGAGATGGCCTATAGCCATACCTTGCATGGAATAATAATAATAATAACAACAACAATAACAATAAAACCGTGAGAAAGTTTAGCAAATTTGAATATTGGCCCGAGGATTGAGTGAATTGCGCGTAATTTTTTTGAAAATACAAGTTCAGCCGCAAGCCTTGTGCGATAATTTTTGATTTGACAAAACTATCAAGGATTCTGCATCGTTATAGGTATATTGTCCGATTCGGAAACGAAATTTGGTCAGTTATCATTCACCGCGGTTGAATCAAAATGAAAATACGTGTAGAGCGTAAAAAAAAAAAAAAAAAAAAAAAATAGCTAAATAAATAAATAAAAAAATAAAAAGAAAGAAAGAAAATCCAAAGAATCTCAACTAACTCGGTGCATGGAAATTTTTTTCACAACCTTATTCTGCTCGTAACGTATTATATTATATGTTTACGTGAAACACCTGATTGTTAGACTCATCGATCAGCTTATTGTCTATAAAAGATAGAGATTTATTCAGGTGGGTGAAAATGGAGCTGGTCCTGCAGGATCCGCAAGTTTGTAACTCATCGCTCTTATTCTCGGAAAGGATGCCCGATGAATTAGGTGCGCTTTTCGCCATCGCTAAAGTAGAATAAATGGAGGACCGCTCTGTCATGTTTAGGAAAAATTTGTGGATGGTTATACGTATATACGTGTACGTGTGTACGAACACGTACGCATAAAATTTCACAACCTAGCGAACACGGTATTGGTTTGACGTTCCTGAAAAAACTACCGGAGTGATATTTCGTCGCTCGAGACGATCTGTTTTTATTTTATTTTATTTTTTTTTTCCTCTTTCGTTTTTTATCGAACACTGTGTTTGCGAAGCTGTATTTACGCGAACAGCATAAATATTTATGTACACGATGTACGTGCTCCCCTTATATCTGCAGCCCTCATAAAGTGCGAGTATATCACGTATGTTAAGGGTTAGGTTTCGCCCCGTCTCTCCGGGATCCCCATATCCATTTTCTACTACCATGGTTCAATTTTCTTGACGCCCGATCATCGTTGAACGCGAAAGAAATTTCATATTTATTGCTAAATCAAGGGAATTGCGATGAGATCAGCCGAGTTATATATAATACGTACCTACCTGTAGAAATTTTCTCTTCACTTTTTTTTTTTTTTTTTTGCTCACCCTCTACAAATTAAATACACGGTACACGTAATATAACAATACCTTAACTTCGGGATGAAAATTTTCAGGCAAATTTAATTAAACTCGTGATTTAAAAGCGTTTCGATACAGCGAATATTTATATATATATATGTATGTGATGTATCGTATGGTTATAAATCACGTTCGTTCTACAGAGGGTAAAAATTTGACGTAGTTTTTTTTTTTTTTTTTTTTTGTCTTTTTTCTTTCGTTATTTTTTCAACTCATTTTTCTTTCGCGTTAGAATCGCTTATCGGTGGTTGTTTTTGCGCACCAGAGACGTCAAGGGGTAAATAATTGGTGTGACATTTGCAGAAGCGCCACAGCATATTATACAATGCATATTTATAACAAGTGGTTCATTTTCTACGGCATTTTTCCTTCTCGTCATTGCATTCTGTTTATTTTTAGTGTCTGCAGTTAGTTTTTTGAGTAAATGAGGGAATTAGAGAAAAAAAAAAAAAAAACAATAAATGAAGCAAAAATAAAAACAAATAAACTAAAGTCTGGCAAAGAAATGCGAGGGTAAATTTATCGTATCGAAGGATCGAAGCGGGCGATAAATGACGGGAACAGAAAAAGGATGAAACACATGATGGTGCACAATTACGGTGCAGAAAACGTTCGATGCCCGGTCTGCACCATAGCAACACGATGTACAAACACACAAGTTTCGATTGTCCGGTGCACGCAAACACGTTTTATACTTGTAGTGTCGAGACGATGAAAGCTGGTGAGAAAACGAAGCCGAGAAACGAGAATGAGAAAAGGATGAATAGTGCAAAGTTTGAAAAAAAATTCTTCCAAGTCGGAACGCGATGTATAATTAGATAAGTAAGCAAGTAAATGAAACTTTTATTCCTTCGCTTCTATCGAATCTGTGTATTTTATACATAAATTACGGGCAGAAATAATATATACAAAATTGTTGAAGAAGGGAGAAACATTTCGCCCTACTTATATAAGAAAAGTTGGAAAGGGCGTTGAAGCGTATGGATTTTAACGAGACGCGAACCTGTTTATTTCACTCAGTTTCTTGATATTCTCTGTTTTCTGCAGAAACATGTTTATAATTTTCCCACTGCAGCGATTTGTGTAAGCACGCTTACGAAGCAGAGCTTGCAACGCTTTTCTTGGTTCAGGTAGGTTTTCCAATTTTTTTTTTCCCGGTTCATCGCTGCTTCTCTCGACCGAAAAAAACATCATGTAGCAATCTTTTCTGTATATCTATGTATATAAATATGTTTATCGATAAGGAGAGAATGAGATGGTGTTTAGATAACGATACATCCTATGTATAATATATATATATATATATATATATATATAGATACGGTGTATTCCACCCTAAACAGATCTACGCCTGACCCTCACTCTTAACGATGATTTTATTTATCTTGAGTGAAAAAAAAATCATCGTTCACTGAGTTTGAAATTATTCGGACCACGAGTTTGATTTTCATTGCTAGCAAAAACATGAAAACCCAATTTTTTAATCACTAGCTTCAATTCATTGGCCTAGAATTTTTCTCATGAATTCGTGGTGGTGAAATGCAAATTTCGAGACCAGGATGGAAGTGAGCAAGCTTTTGGTTTCGAAGCTACAGACGAATTAATAGCGAATAAAAGCTTAGGAAAATAGAATTGATTATAAATTTCGTAAAATACAAATTTATATTTTATACATTTCTTTTTCAATTACATGATTCACCTGTAGCTTTTAAATCAAAAGCTTCCCCACTTCCATCTTGGTCTCAAAATTTTCGTTCTCCGACAAAAAGATTCGTAAGAAAAATTAGGCTTTCGTTTTCGGAGCAGTAAAATCAAATCCGTGGTTAAAAAATCCCGAACCCAGTGAAAGATGTATTGTTTTTGTACACTCAACACCACGTTAAAGATTAAAAAAAAAAAAAAACATCGCCGATGGCGAGGGTCGTACGTAGTTCATATATATATATATTCCCTCCATCGGGAGTCAATTTTATTTACGATTTTCCTCCTTCCTCAGTTTGGTACATCATGTCTGCCTCTCGGCGAACACGATAGACACACACGCGTGTCTACGTGATGATCAACCCACTGCGTTATACCTGTGAGCCGTATAAACATCGTGACAGCAGCTTTGAGCCTTTTACTAATAAATCGATCGTCTTTATCGACGAGTCGCTGACAGGCATTTAACCTAGTAAAGTAATGGCGGTGTCGGATTATATTGCTGCACATGCCTTTCGTGTTACACGTACGTGCGTACATTCTTACACTAACCCCATAAAAATACCAGGGCGTGTCCGCTCGTTGCTCCCGCAGTGTAACGTTACACAATTTCGCCCCGAATTGCTCGACAATCGTTCTCTAGATCGTCATTCAATTTCACGATTCATCCTCGCAGCGCCGCTCTGAACGCCCATTTAAATTACCAAAATTGTTCCCCGATTTACAATTTCGCACGCGTGGATCGACGCGAGTAATTTCAATACGATCATCGCAGTTTTGCACAACTACTAAAATTTTATCAAAGTTTCCACACGATCATTGAGAAAAATGTCATTTCTTATTGTTACTATAATAGAACATTTTACTTCAATATTTTCAAGACCGAGTACACACTGACAAAGAAATTTTTAGTTCCAGTTACCGCTCAGTCCTTAACTATTTTCATTTTTTACCACAATCGAAATATGATCGACGATAGCGCAAAATGGTTAGGCGTACCTCGTTTTTCCTAATTCCAACAATATTCGAACAGTTTTTTCAACGATACCTGGATTACTCAATTTTTCCAGTTACTGTTAACAAATGAATTTTTTCTCTGTGTACATTTTCTCGATTGTTATTGCTGAGTTGAATTTGTTTCTTTATGGTCTTAGCTACGCTTTTTCACTTGAACAATTTGCCTCTACATCAGTTGTTCGCTTTTCTTACCGTAAAAATAGAAGAAAAAAAAAAGAATTCAAAGAATTTTCTACCGCACAAGTAAAATTCAAAAATAAACAAACAAGTAAGATCGTTATAAATCAGACACGTCATTGCGTAATCGATAAACTGACCTAACTCGTAGTCATCGTCGTCGACTTGTTCGGCTATCGTTTCCATCTGATGCTGGGAACCTCTGACGGTGCCACCCTGACCGCCACCCTGCATCCTCATAGTATTTTTATCGCCTTCAGTGTGAATGATCGTCAGTTTTAGACGCGGGCTTCACATAATATTATCACTGGTTAATTGGCACCGGCGACGATTAACGCAATCTCGACACCGATGTTGATGTTAGCACGTGTTTGAAGAAGCGCCGTTCAAACTTTTCGGACATACTTTCGCACGGCGTGTATAATACACCTGCTCTATTTCTGACCGAGTTCGTCGGCAGATCTTCGAGTTAATTTTTTTTTTTTTTGTTTTTTTTTTTTCAAACTGCTAGATTTTCACCACTGACAGTAATTGTTTTTCACACCGTTACAGGATTCGGAATTTCATGTTAATAATTGTGACCCAAGAGACGCGAGGATCAACTGCAGCAGCAGCAGCAGCAGCAGCACTTATTTTATTTCACTTCAACTTCGTGGACGTTTCAACAATATTTATGCAATCTCTCTTATAGTTGGATAATATTTTCACCATCTAAATATTATTTCCCAAGATCCGATCGGCACGTTGCGTTATAAATACTACGTGTTAACCGAATTAGCACAGGTATTATACTTATATACTCTCCAAATAACCCGCACACACGGTTGTTTGCTTTCAATCCAAATTCAACCAGACGTTATATTCAGCTTTTCGATACACGTGTACTTTTCGTATAAAATAACCGTACAAACTAAATCACGCGAATATTTTCCACCGTACGCGTTGCTCAAAATTGCAAAAATCTCTCTCAAAGAAAGAAGAAAAAAAAATTGAATTAAACAAAAGAAAACAACAAGTGGAGAATTAACAATTATCACTACGAATCTTTAGCAGAGAAATAACATTTGGCTCCAGAGATAAATCCGACCGACTAACAAATCTGATCCCGCATTTCGAGCCCGAAGATCAAGAGCAAGCCAAGAGTAAATACTTCGCTCTAATTCGCGGAACGATTTGTTGCCATTGTGTATATATGATACAGGTACACGTATGCATATAATGCCGCGGCAAAGATTTGGATTTCCGGTTATTTTAATACTTTAATCTAGAGCCGTTTCGCGTCCGTCACTCTAATACGAATCGGTTTCTATTATAGAATCCATTTTGCCAACGCGCGCCAAAAAGATGTGTTTTCCACACCAAGTTATATTGTACGATTAAAACGCACGTACGATTTCCCCGATTTATAACAATCTGCGTCTCTGAATATTAGTTCCAATCACCGAGGCAAATTAATCCAATTTCCTTGTCAAATCGCTGAATGTTTCGTTGAATAATATCATTAATAATAATATTAATAATAAAGAAAAGAAAACGAACAAGAATAAAAAAAAAAAAAACGCGATTAATCGTTTATCAAGTAAAAAAGACGATAATAACTCAATCTATAAATTCAGTCCCGAAAAAAGATCTCGCAATATGTTTTGGCACTGTATTACACAAACGACACACTACATGCAATATATTGCATGTGATTTAGAATTTATAGAGAAACAGTTGTGTGTGTTTTACTGCTTTTTTTTTTGTTTATATTCTTTTTATGGTCGTCAGCTGCTGCTCGTCATCGTTGGTTGGATCGCGTCGGACGATTTTACGATACCGATCCGCATTGTTTTAATATCAGGCGTGAAAATGACATCGATACGGGGTGCATAACGTCCCTCGACATTGCGGTACTCGAGCTTTACGGGGGGCGAGGAATGCACCGCCAGCTTGCAGCAGCGGGCGCAAAAGTCACATGTAAAAATTGATCTCTCGTTGTCAGATGCGGGGGATCCGATATCGTGGACCGCCTTCTCGGCCGGTTCGCGCACAACTGCGGGAACTCTTCTTCTTCTCGTCTCGAACGCATGCGCGACATGAGAAACCGAGAATCAACTCTCGCCTTATCAGCCCGACTCCTCTCCTCTCCTCTCCTCTCCTCGCCGCCGATTGACATTATACGACGTTCTGCGCGTGTGGGTGGCTGGTACCTAGTCTCCTATTGTCTCTTTGCCGGCTATAGGACGCATCCGACAACGTTTGCTCGTGAAATTTCCCCCCTGCACGCGTGTGTGTGTCGATGGATGAATGCACTACAAGAGAAACGGGAAATGAGACGTTGTCTCGGGTTGCCGTCGATTTAACTGACACCAGAAATCAGATAACTGTCGAACGTTAGGCGATCAAGCGATTCATCATTATCGTAAAAATTATTGCTATATGTACCTTATTCCTATTCAAACGATTATATTATATGTACACTGAGAAAAATTTCATTTGTTACTGTAGATAGAAAAATTGAGTAAGACAGGTATCGTTAAAAAAAAACTGTTTGAATATTGTTGGAATTAGGAAAAACGAGGTACGCCTAAACATTTTGCGCTATCGTCGATCCTTTTTTGCTAATTGCAACGCAAAATCAGTTTCTGATTATCGCTGCACGAGCATTAAATTTCCGCAACAGTTGCAAGAAAATATAGTAATAGTACCAGACGTTCCGGTAACAGCTGGAAAACTAATTTTCATTTTGTATCTATAACTATGTTTTGTCGATTGTGGTAAAAAATGAAAATAGTTAAGGACCGAGCGGTAACCGGAACTAAAGATTTCTCTCGGTGTACAGGGAATACATCCCGAAATATGGTAAAAACGAAACGATTCGAATTTTGAAAAAAATTCACGTCCTGGATTTTTCCTCGCTTATTGCGGCAGAGAATTTTGGCTTGTAGTTATATTTTCTAGTAACGCGAGCACTCGTAATAACGTTATTTTGATTCGCGCACACGTAATTCGTGCTGAATCAAATTTCAACGCCTAGACGGAGCGCCCTTAAGGTCGGTAATTGAACGAAGATCGACGTACCTGCCTCTCATATGGAATCTGAATACCTCCTCGGCTGCTTTTCACAGCGTATAACCTTGCGGATCGAAGGACGAGGCTTCTGCGTTATAACGAAGTAGTCGAGCGGCATTGTGCGGCTCTTAGAGGGTGGAAAATTGTTTATTCGAAAGAAATTTCAATGCGCAAAGACGGGAGTTTTCTTCGTTCCCCCTTTATAACTTGCTTGGATTATACGAGATTTTAGGTTGAAAGAACAGCGATCCAATCGTCTGATATTAAAAATACAATGAGACACGGTTGCGGGGGTTCCAGTCTGTGTTTCGTGCACAAAGGCTTACGTTTCATTTTCTCGGGGCAGCAAATTAATTGCTGTTTCATCTGAAAGTGTAAACTTCAATTTGCGAGACTTTCTCGTCATGATACATGTGTGTAATACGGTGTGAGAGATACCCGAAGCTGCGATGTTGTGTAATAGAAATTTAACGGCTAATTCGCGTCTTTTATAATGTCACAAGACTTATGTACAAAAGATTTGAAGCGCGACGTAATCCGTAGAAGAAATTATTGCGACTAATTTTCAAATAGATTCGATCCTAATTAGGCGGAATTCCGTTGATCAAACAACAAGGAATTCTACGAATGTACAAATGTAATACCGATAAGGCTAAATTCGCCCACGTGAGCTTATAATTAAGAGAAACTACACGGGCTTTATGTAGTCAAGTCGTATAATTATTTCCTAGAAAATTGCTGGAGAGCGAAAAAAAAATTAATCTCAACTACCAGGCAAAAAAATCTGTGCAGCAAAATTCACTAAATCACGAGTCACGTCAATTGGTTACTGCGATTCCTTTTCCATTGTTTAAATAGATGTAGTATAAATCACATTGGGCTGATATTGTTTATTGAATTAAAATAATTAAAGAGCCGACATACAGCCTTCGTAAAATAATTTTACCGTCTACGTCTGATTCTTCCATCGCAACGAAATCTTTCAGATTGTGATAGAAACTTTTATCGGTATAAAGGATGAAAATATCTCTGTTTCGCTTGAAAATAATTTGAGTAAACTTTCCGCACGATTTCGGCTGTTAAATTTAAATATTACTACACTGAATCGTTTCTCAATTCCGATTGATGTAGGAAGAAAAGCTCAATCTTCGAGCGCCGTACTAAAAATCGAGCGATCAGACGTGAAACTTGAGAAAATTAAAGTCAAAGGTCCTGCGTATTAATTAACAGCGGTGAATTATCTTCGTTATTCAGGAGCGTTCGGCGCAGGGCATTTTGGCTTCGGGACGGGGTAGAAACCACCAAACAATTCGGAATTAAGCGTTTTCGGAACCTTTCAAATTCGGAACTTCAGCCCCACCCTTTTGCTCAGAGACTAGCGGAAGTGGTTTCAGACAGGAAGGACTCACGCGATGGGTTCCCGGACCGGAAATGCAGATTTGAAAGTTCTTGGCTCGTTCGTGCGCTAATGAGAAACTACTGGCACACGTTAATTGCTTCTCAACCCTGCGGAAAGGCAGCCTTCGTCACACGGATTATACTTGCAAGGGGTTTCATCCTTCAGACATCAGGTTAGGTCGGCTCGTCCCGGAGCCTCCGAGCCATCGGCCGAGTTCAGAGAGATATCTAATTGGAACTCGGTGTACCTCGGAGTCGGGCTTGTTGGAAACGGAGGAACGACGCGGGTTGTTCGGCCTTTTCTTATTCTCGCCAAAACATCCCGCTGCCGTGTTTCCCGTCAACAAAAAACTCAGAGAACACGTTTGCATTGTACGCGTTCATGCGAAATTTCCGGTAATGCTTACCGTCCTCAACGATTTTCATGACGGAACAAAATGAAAATTAGTTTTTTAGTTATGGCTAGAAAATACAGTACGAATTGCTGTACCTTATTTTTTATCGTCATCGTCATCTCGTATCTGATATCTTGTAATAACCGTTACAGAAATGAATTGACGTTTGGGTCTGATTTGACTCAAAAACTTGTCGTTAACTAAACGGACCGATTTAATTACTCAATAACCAGAAAACTGTAACATGGCAGTAATAAATAAAATAACTACGGAATCTCACCAAACAGTTGTGCACTAATTGTACCAAACTTGCTTTGCAATAGTTGTCGATTAATCGTTGTCAGTTATCGAAATTTCGTTTCCTCGCTCCGATTTTCTCATCTTCTTTTCACTCGTGATACACAGCGCATCGAAATTTAACCCGTCACGTTCTCGACTTTTACGGCTCATCCACTTTTGGAGACTGACTGATCCGCTTCTCGACTCGAAGAATCTTAGGGACCCCCCTTTAATGCCCCCCTAGCTTAATTGAAACCTCAGTTATTATCATGGACACGGCGAGTCTCTGCCTTGAGGAACGATATCGATTCGCTTTAAGTAACCTCCATCGAGTCATACGTCTCTGTCACAACCTTTTTGCCCCCCAATTCTCTAATCAAACGTGCCGAGTTCATTCTTCCACTTTAGCCTCTGGGCAAACAAAATGGCCGTCTAAGTAGCCTAGCCTAGCTCTCTCTCCCTCTCTCTCTCTCTCTCTCTCTCTCCATTACATCGAGGCATCTGATTACACCGGATTCAGGGTGATAAGTGAGTCCTTTTTTCTTTTCTTTTTTTTTTCAAAACAGCGCGTGTATTACAGTGGAAATTAGACAGCTGAAATTTTTTTTCAGTCACAGGGGGTCCATCTCTCCCCTTTAAGCTGACACTCATTATAAATCAGTGTTACGAATTTTTCCGTGAATTTCCTAAAGGTTTAACAAAGTCAGGTATAATTTCGAATTATCAGTACAAATATACATCTAGTTGGGTTTTGCACACTTTTTCAGTCACTATTACTAAACGACATTCTGAGGAAGATAACGAGATTGATTACAGAGTGAAATTATAGCGATGCTATATATATATATATATATATATATATATATATATATATATATATATATATATATATGCATATACATTTAATTAAAACGCGTAAGCTGTCTAATAAAATAAGATGTAATTTCACATGTGGTGTATTGTAATACTCGTATACCGCACAGGTGACGTAAGAACGCTTAGCCCGAAAAGCTCGCGTCTCTTTTTGCCGTTAATATTTATAGTTTCACTTTTACGAACTTCTTGCAAAACTCTCTCTCTCTCTCTCTCATTTTCATTTCGCACAACGCAACGTGCCAAATATTTCGGCTATAAATTAAGACCCTTGCGTATAAGTATAGATACGTATCCTCCGCCCTCGTGTAACGCCCAACGCTTAGCTCGATAACAGGCCCCAAGATTTTTACTCGACGCTTTACTTTTCACTTCTTCTTTCGCTTGGGATTATTTTTATTCAACATCCGGGCCTATTTAGCGCTAAACCGGCTACAAGCTTGTATATTCCGCTAATAAACCTCGGCTTCGAAACCGAGACTTTATACCAGGAGTAAAGTTCTCGTACAGTTTCAAAATCGGGTTTTGTAATACGGTAATCCTGTGCGCGAGAAACCGTGGAAATTATCCATCTAGCGACGCCACGCTGAACTGTTAATCGCAATTTGTCACTTTTCGATACTTTAGCAGTGAAGGAAAAATTGATCTGAAAATTTGTAAGTAATAACTGATTCAGGATGAATCTATGATTATACGAACCAGGAGTGATGGCTGGTCAGTTTCTGGCTGGCAGTAAAATACTTGATAACGTATTTATGCTATATATGCCAGGATGATCTCGACCTCAACAAGACTTGTAAACCATCGTGTATGTATTTACAAACCGAAACTATACATCAACGGTTAACGAATACCGTGTAAACCTCGAGTTTATTACGCCACATGCTATAGAATCGATTCAATTAATTGATTAAACGGCCGAAGGCTCTGCAAGGTTTGAAATTTGTATCACTTGTGTAAAATATTATCGTTGAAAGAATTGAGGTATCCTGATATTTGGAAAGTGGGAATTTTTACTTCTTCGAAGACTACATTTCTCCGTTTTCATAATTTTTGCAAAATTAATACGGGCATTTCGGAAGTAAGTATAGTAATATACAAAGAGTTCGATCGTAGCAAACAATAATTACTCTAATATGCTTGTTGTTTCTACTAAAGTTATTTATTAATTTCAATTGTTGGTTACATAGTAGATAGAAATATCATTCTATGGTTAGACTTGGATTTAAGTTATCCAAGTAATTTTTAAATGAAAAATCTAGGCCTTTCACATCTCTGACTGGTTTCGGACCAGCTTTATATACGTCTTTTTCTTTCGTATCTACTTGACAAGTTTTGAGTGATTATGCAAAAAAAAAAAAAATTAAAAATTTATGCAATCAACCTTTGACAATTAATTTATGGTACAACATACTCATCAGTCTCACTTGAGCCAAGATCCTCTGATCAACGATACTTTTACCCAAAATTATATAATTTTGAGTGTCTCGATTTAAGATAAAGGATATAATAAGGATATAATATTAACCTTGAAGATCTCCGAAATTTCTGCAAGTCATTCTGCATAAATTCACTGTAGTTTAATACTAATACTTAATATCTTCTCGTTAAACAATTCTCGCTCGCATTATTCCGGATTTCTAGTTGATCTATTGGTTTAAAAAAAAATATTCCCCATCTACGATAGCAAATACATACGTGAGCAAAGGGAAAATGGCCGCCGGTGTTAATTAGGTAATCAGCACGAAGCTGTGCACGTATTGTACGATATACGGATAGCTGATTGCGCGGAAATTAGTATCGGGTACAATGCGCCTAATGACTCGCGGCACGTATGTACATACATGCCTGTAACACCGGTTCGACGAAACGCGTCCGAGTTGGAATTTCATGTTTTCGTGTCGATTTTTATCAGTTTTCCTCTCTTCAATTCACTCAAGCAATTCGTGTTTCAGCCACGATCCATACTTCCGGGCTTTTTTCTCCAGTTTTCAATTCGAAAGAAAAAAAGAAACGTTCGAAATTCGACGCGAGAGGAACGGATCAAAGTGTTTAAGAGATCATCCTAGTGTAACGGGTCGAGAAATGGCTGATTTTTGCCATTTTTTTTTTTTTTTTTATGCCAAATCGAAGCACCCGTCCTTATTTGTTTAAAATCATTCATATTTTCTTAACGAAGATCTGTCAAAACAGGCTAAATTTGATACTTTTTCAAACCGCCGCCACATTTTGTCAATATTAATCAAAGAAAAAAAAAAAAAAAAAAACTTCCATAGCAAGATAGCGTTTTTCACACCGATTAATAACCTTTTTACAAATTTTGTTTTTTTTTTCTCAGATAACATTTACGACCACCACCGTATCACCCACCGTGGTTGTTCCCTTTTTTTCGAAGTCATTCTCAATCTTGTAAGATAAATTAAAATAGAAAAAAAAAGATAACAAACGTTTAACAACTTATTTTCCGTTCTTCGTTGCACGAGTGCTTTGAAAAATCAGATTGACCCATTTTTTCGACCCGTTACACCAAGACTATCCCGTAATTTATCCCCCGGGAAAATTCGCTCCTTCAATTTATTTCACCACCCATTCGCGGAGTTTTTATTCTCGTATTGTAGGCATCGTCAAGGGTTGAATTTTTCTCGTTTTTCCCGACAATTTCAGTCCGATGTCTACGACCCTGACACAGATGGCTCGTCTTCACGCTGTGTCTTGTTTCGGCACTCCAGCTTCGTTGGGAATTTGCGGGAATGGCGAAACGCCTCCTGACTCCGCAGTGTTAATTTCGCGTTTCGCGTGGCAATTTGTCACCGCTGTGCAGTTTGCACGCGTATATATATATATATACATATATAAAACGGAGCCGTCGACGCAACGAGGGAACCGACGGACTCTTAAACGCCAATTTTTCTCCGCCTTTCCTCGTCTCTCATCTTCTCCTAGAAAATAAAATTCTTTCGCCGACTTTCCGCCTTAATATTGCGGAATTGTTTCAATCGCCATTTTTTTTTCTTTCTTTTTTTTTTTTGATCCAGCAATCCATCCTCTTTGTTATTAGGTATATATTTATCAAGTGAAACGCTATTGCGTCGGTTTTTTTACGTGAGAAACTTGCCGTACGTTTCTTTTTCACCTTGTTCGGTAGTAGCCACGATTATCGTTATCATTATTATCATTATTATCATTATAATGCGAATGCTTGGTTTTGACAGTTGAAAAAATTGATTCGGGCGGAAACGAACCACCGACTTGTACGTGAATCACTTTTTATGAAATGCCACGTTTCAGTTTAGAGGAAAGCTCGAGTTTATTCCACTTCCGTTTCAGTTCCATCGTAATGCGAATAAATTTTCAACGCGTGCATTGTAACAAATATATAACAAGTTGTCAGAGTTGAACCAAATTAATGCGAGCTCGAGAAGGAAATTAACATTCTATTCAACATTGAGACGTTCGTGAAAACGGACGTTTTCGTAATGAAACGTTAATCAAATTTATAGACGTACATTCACGCGAAGAATCGTAAAACTAGCTGAAGCAATCAAGACACGTATTAGATTATAAATTCTCTTCAAAATTGACTCACCCTGCATTCGTTCAAGCCAAACAAATAATGATAAATGCGTTGAAAATATGTGATATTCGGAAAGCAATGTTCACACTACTTGCACAATCAATTTCACAGATAAATTATTGTCTGCCTTGAATTCTTTTGCTGTACGAATATCTGCGAATCAGGACCGACTTTTGGCACGGGTGTGATATTTTTGCGATTTTTCAGTCGTTATACACCGAAACGACATGTTTAATCCGAAAATAACCGGCAGCGCAAACGCGTTTTTCAGATTCGCCGAAGCGTTTGGTCCGCACATATCGACTATCAGGATTCGGATAAATTCTCACCCGTCAAAAGCACGTGAAAACACGTACGCGCCGACCGACGTTGTTTGCAAGCTCAACACGCGTCCATTATTATCCTGTATAACACAGGGTTGAAAATCAGCAGGAAGGATCCTTGTAATTCCTGAGATCCTGCAGCTGACCGGGGTCCAAATTTAATCGCCAAATTACACCCAAATCACGAGGATTCGGACGTTAATCAAACCAGAATTTGACATTTTATTTATTGTCTTCGAAGTTGGAAATTCTTCACACGTGTATGTAAATGGAATTGAGATAAATTGATAAATGATTCAATGAGGGAAGGGATCAGAAAGCGCCTTGCACCAGCGCGCCCAGCGAATTTCTAGATTCGGTGTAGGTACAAGTTCGGCGGTTATGCAGGACTGAGTTTACAGGGGTTGGTTTTGCATCGCAGGTTTGAGATAGCATGAATATTCAATCCCGAAGGCCTGCTGGAGATGTCGACTAACCGAATCCTGGAGCGGATGACACGGCAAGGGTTCGCCTTGTCGTTTTGTCGATGATAACGAGTCACACCCCCGGTGATACATTTAGGGACGTACCGCGGGGGCGGGGTTGAAATTCCGAATTTTAAAAGTTGCGAAAATTTACTTTTCAGAACTTTGCTCTATCTTAACTTGAATTTTCGGAATCTTGCATTCCGGAAGTTTGATCCGTCGGCTTTCCGATCGACCATTCGAAACTTTGTTGTTTCTTCAAAGTTTGATTTCTTTACTTCAAGTTTTGCCGCAAAGTAATTCGGAATTAAGCGCTTTCGATACTTCAGTCCCGCCCCATAACGCAACATGCGTATATTATCTATCACATGAGTGAACGAAAGGCTGATCATGTTCGTACCAATGAACGAAAAAAGTATAAAAGTACCAAGAAAAAAAAGAGAGGATGGGGTGAAAATGTGTAGAAAGATCATTACTCGCAGTCTCGCCAGATATTGACAAAAGGATCGAGATGCATAAATTTTTAAAATGCTGAAATGTATTTGATAGAATTGTAAAATTTAGAAACAGATTCGATATGTAAGTAAAGTCAATATGTAGAACAATGAAAGTTTAGAACAGCAGAACATAGACCGAGTTAGAATTCTGACGATTCTGTTAGCTCTCTTTATACTTTGTCCTTTCAGGATTCAGACTTTTCTACATTTTCAAATTCTAGCCAAATAAACGATTTTCCCATATTTTAATGATTCAATTAAATTGCGCCCCCTTTACTTTCTCACCCTTCTACATTTTCAACCCCCTTCAAGGAAAATATAAAAAAAAAAAAACAAAAATAATAAACTCTGGCAAAGCCCTACTTATCAAACTAATTAGAGGTTTTAGAGACCGATTGTCAGCATATATTGATCAAGATTTCAGCCTATAGAGATAAAACAAACTTCATTGATCGAGAGACAAACGTATAAAATTCTTTCATAAGGCAGCTGAGAATGAGAGAGGACTGCGGAGACGTACGTAATTTTTAAAATTAAAGTTATTTTTATTGTTTGGTAAAAGCTGCTGACGCAGTCGTTCAACGACTCGCTTCTCGACGCGTGTACCCCAATATTATACTTACACATATATAGGTATATAGGTGTACTCGTATAATGGAGTCGGACAATATCCCGATACTTTCCAAATCACCGTGGCATTTTCATTCTAAGCGATCCAGCGATTCATCGTAAGTATCTCATTTATATCCGCAGCTCTTTCAGCGTTCTTTCTCGGTTTATTCTCATTTTTCTTTCTTTCTTCGCTGTGTTTTTTTTTTTTTTTTTTTTTACCGTTAGTCTAATTACGCTATATCAACGTTCCCAGCGATCCTTTACGGGATAAAACCGTTTTCTTTCACGCTCATATTACGTAATACATAAAGAGAGAAATTTTTTGCTCCGCAGTTCAATCGCAAGAGTCTGTAATACAATGATCGTACACAACGATTTAAGCCCATTTTGCACACGGCGTGAATTTTAATTTTTTACCGTCCTGGTGAATAAGAATTGTAAGCTGTTTTTTGCCGAATCGTTTTTGCCACACGCGAAAAATAGCACGCGTGTCGAATCTGGAACGAAATGTCAGTACCAAAAATAAAATTCCCTGTAATATTTGCGCCTTTGATCAAAATTTGAACGAAAAGTTATCCCACTTTATCCTATGTGCGGAACAAATATTATATAAATATACCTACTTCGAACGTACGTACTAGGATCTATTTTTCATACATATACGGTGAATCGATTTATATTGTGCAAATTGATTTTCTCGTCTCGTACAATTTATTATATACAATGAAACAATCGCGACGGAATTGTCTAAATTTACTACTTAACAACTCATAGATTCGCGTGTTCTCACTGCGCGCCTGGATAGCGTTGAATTGTTCGAGACAATTTCAAACAGAAGAATAAAATACGATTAGAAAAAGTAAAGGGGTGAAGAGATGAAAATGAAAGATATAGTGCGAAGCAAATATTAAACATCGCGGGAATTTTGTTTGGACAGTTTATATTCGAGTACGGTTCCGTATCGAAACCCCTCTGCAAATATTATACGAGTATGTACGTAAAAAATATATGTATGTAACATTGAATTTGTGAAATTCGGGATCCCCTCTCAGGCGCACTCGAATCTCGGAGTGTACATGCATGAATTTATAAACATATTTATCTACGTAAATGGGGCACCGTTATTTATCTCGATCTCAGAACGAATTTACAAAGGATAAAGTGGTCGAGTATTTTTCTTTCCTCTTTCGATTCGAAATGCGAAACGATATAATTTGAGCGGATCTCCGAGGTGAAATAGTTTATTGCAATTTTTATGAGAAAATATGCGATTCTGAGGACATCTTTGACGATCATCTATGCATGACCGATTGTTAATATAGTCAAGAGTGGTCGGGGTTAAAATACAAAAGGGTCAAAGAATATAAGGGTGATGGTATTGAATTTTTTAAAAAGTGAAAACTTATTTTATAGAATTTAAAAATGTACCAAGCCGAAGTCTGGAGAAATGAAAATATCAAAAGGTTGGAATACAGAATGACAAAATATACAATCGTTGGGATTCGTCTCGTTAATAGAAAATCCTTTACAGATTCTAAATTTTGCCGTTTTAGGTTTCAACCTTTGTGTATTTCGACTTTCTGTATTTTCAATTTTCTCTACTTGGACTTTCCGAATGTTAATAATTCTACGAACCAAATTTTCGCACATTTGAAAATTCGCGATATTAGTTTTTTTATCCTCACCCCTCAGGAGAATCGTTTGTTCACAGAAAAAGTTTGCGAAGAGGGGAGAAAAAAAAACCACCCTCTGGGTATGTGGAAAATGCACAATGAGCCAGCTGCTAGATTCATACGAGACGGCTTGCCATTTACAAACGTAAAATAATACTGGGCGTAGATATATAGTTGTGTAAAACCCGGTGGCTAAAGCTCGATAACCTTTTCAGCGTTGAAACGGAGCTTTTTGAGAAAAGCATGCTTCGCATCTCGGCGCTGAGTGTGTTCCAGTGAAAAACCGCATAAAACGTGTGTCGGGGTTTTGTTTCAAACAGTGAAAAAACTACTGTGCTTAAAATTTTGTCTTTTACGTTAGATACGTAACATATAGGTATGTATGCTGAAAAAAAGCATCCACATTTCTCATCGCGATTCACTCCGCTTCTCTCTCTCTCTTTCTCTCAGTCCGTGTCTCCCTTTCAAATTTTTTTAACGAGCCACCGACACGACACGTCGATAAATTTCGTAACTCGTAGGTTGGAGAGGTGCGCAGTTGATCTCGACTAGATCGTCGAACGAAACTTACGATTAGACGATAGGCAATCTCTAATGACTTCCAGGAAATGAGGGTACGGTCATTATGGTAATGATCCAGTGAGCGGTGTCTGCGTGGAACGCCACAATTTCTCTCTCTCTCTCTTTATCTCTCTCAGACCTCTCTCAATTTCAGCTGGAACACGTACCAACGTCAAATGATCAAACGGAAATTCGACCGAGATACAAATCTCAGCGGGGAAAAATAAAGGGGTGAGTCAAAACTTTTTACAACAAATTTCAAGCGGAGTTTACATATACTGCACATATTGTATAAAGAAACGCAAAAATTGTACAGAAGTGTAAGAGAGATCAAAGAAGAAAAAAAGAAGATAAAAAAAAAAGAAGAGAAAAGAATATGAAAAAGACGAAGAAAAAAAACACGTACCTACTCGAGTTTGTAAGAATCGCTTGAAAACGACGGAGAAGTTCGCAGCCGAGCGAGTTTCGTAATGTTTTGAGAAATCTTGACAAGCCGAGACGAGAGTCACTCGGCTTTAAAACTCGGCAGCTTTTCGAGGACTGGCTCGGAAAAGCTCCGATAGGTACCGAGGCGTAAACGAAGGGATGGAATAACAGTTTCTTGTTTCTTTTTTTTTTTTTACACGGTGTAAATAGAAAGGACGAGAAATAGAAGAGGATGATGAAGAAGAGAAAGAAGACGAGGAGGAAGAAGACCGAAGCGAAACGGAGTTGAGGTACCCAAAGTCGTGTAACGCGTGTATATCTGCAAAGCACGGTCGTGGAATTCGTTCTAGTGAAAATATTTATGCATTCCAATTGTACAGTAAGTACTAGGTTCTAGTTTCCTTTCACACCTATTTCATATTCCCGGCATTTGTATTCTCTTTGGACTTACTTTTCTGTGCAAGCTTTGAAAATTACCGTCTCGTCATTTTCTTCATGTTCTTCTTACTTTTCTTCTTCTTTTTGTCTATTACGTAATAACACAAACGATACACGCCGTATATACGGATCAAAAATTTCCGACCGATGTATCGTGTAAGGTACCTACATACGTAATGTGTTGTATACGCCTTTACAAACAAACACTTTTTATACGTATAATATATAAAAGAGTACAGAGTATCGATATTTTCTGAGACGCCTAACCGGAGAAAGAATTTCGTTGTTACATCGGCGAATGAAGGTGTTTCATCTTTTTTTTTTTTTTTTTTTTTCTCTCGACTTTGTTTCATCTGCCTTTTTCTTTTCTTTCTTTTTATCGAGATCAGCGTGGGAAGTATCCGACAATATATTTTCCTGAGCAAACAAATGCTGCAGGGTAATAAGGTAGCTTACGAGTAAGCGTCACGTTTGCCCGACCAAAAAGCGATTAAGCAACTCGGATAAAAAAGAATCGCATAATTTCTGGTGAAGATTCAAGATATCACGTATATTTTATAACAACTGTCTTTGTACAGGATTTAACGATGCGTATATCTTTTCCGCGAGAAAGTGTTTGTACGCGAACATTACAATAAACCAAAGTTTCTACGATGCAATTCATGTTTATTATTATAGTTATCGCTGAATCCGATCGAAACAACAATGAGAAAAAATTCCCACACTACAAACTTCAACCGGTTCTTTTGCGATCACTCAGATAGATTTTTCTTACAGCAATTACAACGCCAAATGCAGTTTGCAGTTTACCAAATATTTACGAACTATATGTATAAAATCTCTGCAAATTAGTCGGTCGATAAAAAATACGATACACTTTTATAACACACAGTGACAAGTTTTGTCACGAAATTTCATAGATTTGGTAAGTACGGAAAATTGCGATCTTAAAATTTCTTAGGTATAACGAGGGGTTTATTTTCTATCAAATTCAGTGGGATTAACTTCAATCGTACATTTTTTAAAACATTTCCTTGAACATTCATTTTCCTTTCATCCGTTCCGATCAAACGAAGACGATTCTTTCACCTAGCAGATAATTGGCAAAAGAACGTTTTTTTTTTTTTTTTTTTTTTTTTTATCCAAGTAAGAATTCCTCGTCTCGTGCAGGAAAAGACACGAGTTTCCTTCAGGGAAGGAAGCCGGTATTCCGTGTTACGGGAAGAAAAAGGGGCAAGGAAGAAAGAAGTAGCAGAATATTTATCTTATTCACCGTTCCTTGAGGATTGAGCGGAGATGATGGTAATCCGTGCGATACGTTCCGGGCAAGAAGAAGCGGCCGACATTATAACAAGTTTCATCCGCAACTTTTGTTCACGTGATACATATATACACGTATATATATATATATATATACATGTATGTAATACATACGCGCATTGCGTGTGTACGAATCATAAAACAAGGGCTAATACGATCCGGAAAGTCCGGATCTCGGTCGGTTGAAATAAATCTTCCAAGAGATGGGGGGGAAGTTGGGCGGAAGGATCTCCTGTCTTTATCCACCGGCTTTCAAAGCTCACTCTGACATCGTATACAAACACGTTAGTAAACCAGAAGCTCCCCCGCAACTCGCTTGCATTGTGACGTAAACATTTTCCGATAGGAAAATGGAAAATTGTTGGAAACTTCCTTGCGGGTCGCTTATTATTCTCAAATATGAGGACTTATCGCGTGTGTAGGTTGTGTAACGCGAAAATCACGTGTAGATACACTTTTATAAGAATAATAATATTTTCAAGGTAAATTCGTAATGCATGCCTGGCTTCTTCCCTCCCTGTTATATTCCCAAGTTTAAAAAAGTATTTTCATCCCGAATGGACGTACCTGAGATTTATGACAAGATTCGTTGGAACGGGGTAAAATTCAAGACGCGAGAATACTTGGATGAGATTGAATTTCGTCCAACGTCGCAGTATCGTCGTCGAGTTCTTGGAAACGCTAGATTTCCGGTATAACACAAGAATTTTCCAAAATTCTTGGAAACCGTAAATCACGCGTCATCGGCAAACCGACGTTTCGCAAATTCAACTCTTCCACAGTTATTTTTCGTGGGAAAATTTGATTAAAAAATAAAAAGCATGCGACTCACTCGATGTGTATCCAAACTCGTCCTCCGGTTCTGGATCGGCCTCGATTTCCTCCTTCGTTCTTTTCACGTTTCCGGCGCTCTTTCTGGATATCTGAAAACCAAGAGATTCGACGCGATAAGATCGCCGTTTCGTTTCGTTCACGATCAAGAAAAAAAAAATAAATAAATAAATAAAATAAAATAAACAAATAAATAAATCGCAACCGTTAATCAATTCCCTCTTCCCCCTTTCCCCACAATATTAAACCCCTGCAGCAATGTTGAACTTATAAGCAAGTTCCCGAGTTCGCATCACTCACCTCGATCCCTGCCTTCGTGTACACGTTTCCCTCCAAGTCTCGAGTGTCCTCTTCGTCGGAACTTTCATCCGAGGAATACTTCGGCCTCGGTCCTTCGCTTTTGGCCTGTTGTGCAGGCTGATCTTCGCCCTCTTCGCTGACCTCTCGAAGAGTACCGGCACCCTTCGGTGGCGACGGCGCCTTCTTCCTCAGGGATTGTTTCATGGAGGATCTGGGAACACGTCGAGCGAATAGATATGATAAACGCGTGATCGAAAGTGCAGCGTTTTACGGTTTTACCCGATTCTGCATCTGGTATAATTATACCTAATGATCGGTGGCGAGAGAAAATCATCGGGGATTCTCGACCTGTTCGACTGATTTTATATACATAAATCGATACAAGGCGGGCAGCTTCTCTCTCCTCGAAACCACTTCTTCGCGATCCGCAATTTTCATTACGGTAAATACGTCCGGCTCTTCAGAGAATCAGGCTAATTTCCATTTCATTTCCTAAAGCACGCGATTTTCAGATCGAACCTGATTCAGAGAACTAAATTCACCCGGAAACTCGACATTCAACTCGAAGTGTAGATGTAGCGATGTATATAAATTAATTATTTAAAACCACCGTTGGTTAAAAAAAAAAAAAAAATCGTAAATTCATCACGAGTTGGGAAAAACGTTTGAAACAAAAACGACACTGCTGCATTATTCGGCGCATACGTTGATGAAATTTTGCAACCCTGTGGAATGATTCGTTATTGCCGACGAAAAAAACAACAATTTGCAAATCGCGAGTAATCGAGTTTAATTACCTTTACGTTTGATCAACCGACGACACGAATTATACACCCGGGACGTCAGCTGGCATTGTACCTACATATCTTGCAATGTAATTAAACGGGTATTTAACAACGGCAGGCGTTTACTCGTGTCGCAATTTGGCAACTAGCCAAGATGAACAGGCCGATGGTGTTGCTTGTAACGTTATAAATTACAGATACTATTATGCGATATGCAAGTTTTACAGTGAAACAAGTGTCTTTTCTATTTCACTCCATTTTTTTTTCCTCTCATCAAATTCCGTTTCGACAATTTTTTCGTTTCACGGATATCACCTATGTTTGTGTATTACCAGAATTTCGGTAGAAAAAATTCATTACAGTCGAAAAAGTAAACGATTGAAAGAAAAATTGTTTCTAATCACGCGAATGAAACGTACATGATATTTAGAGCGAACGTTATAAAATTTTTTTTAAATCGTAAAAATTTCTTATTTCAATTCACAGTTTGATCCTTTTCTTTCGTCGAAAAATCTAAAAAATAAAAATATCAGACAATCCATGGCTCGTGCCAAAAGCAAATGCTAAAAAAAACCTGTTTGCAAAAAATAAAAAAAAATCAACATACGTTTCGAATGATCGATTATAGTTACATCGGATATTAGTTCACGCGTATTTCTTACCAAGAGGGTGAATTTATGTGCATTAACGACACGCCGCGTGGCAATTCGGTTGAAAGTTATGGTCAGCAGTCGGTGAAATTATGGTCACTTGTAGCGCGACGATCTTATGTTATGAAAATAAAAAAATCTTAAAACAGAAGAGAAGTACGTCGCGTTATACGAGATCGGAAATAAAAATAATGAAAAAAAAAAGAAAAGAAAAACAGCACCCGTTGACTTCTGGAATCATCATCCACTCCCTATTTCTGGGTCAATTCATATTCCGTTATCGTTGTATAATACACGTTTATATGTACGCGTATTGTGGAAGTTAGAGAACGGTGTAAATGCGATATAACAGCACGTGTACCGATTGCCACGCGAGTAATTACAAAAGCTGAATCGACGATTCAATTAACAATATAATTATCCATCCTCGAGGGACACGATAACAAGAATATTAATTACAAGGATAATACACTGAGAGAAATTTTTATTTCCGGTTACCGCTCGGTCCTTAACTATTTTCATTTTTTTCCACAATCGAAAAAGTTCTAGGTAGAAGATGAAAATTAGTTTTATAGCTGTTACCGGAAAGTCTAGTATCCGTTACTATTCTTTTTCATTACGATCACTGTCTCACTAGATTTTCTTGCAACCGTTGCGAAAATTTAATGCTCGTGCAACGATAAATTGACGTCAAAGCCTTGTTTAAATAAAAAAGTAGAGTAAACCTCGCAAACTGATTTTGCGTTGCAATTACCATAAAAGGATCGACGATAGCGCAAAATGTTTACGCGTACCTCGTTTTCCGTAATTCCAACAATGTTCAAACAGTTCTTTTTAACGATACCTGTATTAGTGAATTTTTCTAGTTACCGTAGCAAATGAAATTTTTCTCAGTGTAACAACAGCGAATACAGTTGTCTGCATAGATTCAGAAATTTCAAAATTTCAATATAAATACTGTAACCGCGTCACGCGTGGCGGGAAATTCGAAACGATCGTCTCATTGTCGATCACCGATCATTTCGATACATCGAAGTTGAAGAATGGAATTTAACTTTACTTTTCTAAACTCGTAAGATTAAAAATCGTCAGCTACAATTTTCAGCGGGATAATTTCTAGTCTTTGTAGGTGATAAAAAGTGATAATCGGTAATCGGGGAAATTTTTCACAAGAATTACCTTCTACTCGGTCCAGCTGCGTCCTGGTCATTCCTGGTGGACTGACGCCTGAAGTCGGATCTGCTGGTTCCCTGTCTGGCCTCATCCTCGATCCCTTCCTGTACATAAAATGGAATAAGTACCGGGCGTGAGTAAAGATAGATTGAAAAGTAACCGAAACGGATCGCGATCTTGCGATCCGCGTAATTGTAACCGAGTCAGATCGCCGAGTATACTTATTATCGGTTTTCGATGTTTGAACGCTTTATTTTTCCACTTGCAAACGGCGCGTACGACGTAGAGGTACATTTTCGATCCTAATTTGACCATTTGTATCTATCGTAGATGCGATCGTCATCGGATGTTCGAAGAGCTGACCGACCTTCCGATCAGCGCGAGTTCGGCTTCTGGCAATTCATGCTTGTATTTTTCTCCCGTTGTTTTCGTTCGTTCTCTTAATTCAATACCGATAATCCCGCAGCTGACAAGACGTCGAAGAATGTTTATCGCCGATCGCATACCGTCTTTGGACTCTATCTACGCCCGCTTATTAACAGGCTGTAACTGAAATTAACGAGGCAGTCCACCACTACACACACGCACACCTAGTTAAAGCGTAAACAATGACGACATTGCCGTTTGAACGTAGCGATGTTATCGTAACCGGCACAAAATTCGTTTCACGGTTGTCGTCTGTCGTCGATAACTTTTCAACTCCGTATCTACGTTACGTGTGTGTACACGTAATAAAACTGCGATCTGTGTCTACTCTTCACGATGGACCAAAAAGCTCGATGATTTTTTTTTTATTCTTTCTCTTTATTCTCCCACACTTTCCTTCAGCCGTTAATACGCGAATCAGTTTTGCACCTTAGGGGTACGATAACACACGCGACGATCGGTCGTGTCCAAAAGACAAGAGTTAACTGACGACGAGCCTCGCGTCGCCTTTAGTTGGCAATGGCCTCGAAGCACAAGTTGCGTAGGCACGTATACAACCGAGGATTTAGATGTTGGTATGAAAAACACGCGTGCTTCAAGCGGCGCTTCTTATTTACAACGCGGACTTCTCAATTCCAAATAACAAATATCAAGCTTCTGCGCCAATGCTGTTTAACGCTCGCTTCTCTGCAGTAGCGGATTATTATACGAACGGACGAAACGCCGCACGTAGCTTGCAGCTGAACGCAATCTGCATTTCAAGTGTAATTAAACGATTTCCAACGCGACCGAACACTCTGTGCGTGTTGTGTGTGTATTTATGTTTATTTGAAAGGCTCGTATGCACTTGCAATGAAAATTTAACGTCTCTCGCTGTGTGGCGAAATATTGTTACAAAGGGTGAAATCACCCCCCGTTTTGCCCCGATTGTTCTGATCTAATAGTCGTCATAGATATGAGACGTGTAGGAGCTTTCATATTTTACAAAAATAAATAAGGCTGCTGCATCGATAAAAGCATTTACCTCATATTTTAATCTCGCTGCCTGTTAATTTACTTTAATAAGTTCGTGAATCTGTTCAATTTATTCTTTAATGCCTAAATCGTTACACATTATCGTTACAATTATTTCATACGAAAGCTTTTCTCTGTGTCTTTTATCTATGACGACTACTGGATCAGAAAGAAGGGATGAACGGTTGATTTCACTCTTTGCAGTAATATATTTTGCGTTCCTACATCCTCCTGTAACCACGTGCCGCGACAATAATACGCGTATTTTCTTCAAAGTGCGATTTTTTGTTTCTACAAAAATTTGGGAAAAGTGGAATTTCGAGGAATATAATGCTTCGAAATAAAAAATTAGAGAAAAAAAAAAAAATACTAGCGTTAATACGTACGTTATACGTACGATGCGTGTTTGAACTTGTTTTTTTTTTTGTTTGTTTTCTTTATTTAAGTCTTACTAAATTTCGTACATACTATTTTCGTACTCAAGCTATGCGATATCTAGGTCACGTTCGCAAAATAATTTGCATGTTGTTTTCCTCCTATACCGTGAGAATTGAGAGACGAATAGAAAAAAAATAATAATGATAAAAAAAAAAAAAAACTTTGACTCGATTAACTATATTCAAGTACAAATAGATACTTGTCTTGTTTTTCTATTTTATAAGACACAGTCGACGAAATAAAAATTTATAGAGCTGTTAGATCGCGATAGAAAAGTGTTAAAAATTACAATACATATATATATATACAACATGCGAATTAGAAATGAAAATCATGAATGATACAAACTCGGAGCAAGGAAATAAATACGAAACACCGGCAGTGAGAATTTTATAGCTATAATGAAATTGGTTTTTGCCGGGTTATTTTTTCGGCACATTTTTCTTTTTTTTTTTGTTTTCTCTCTTTTTTCGCTTTGCCGAGTTTAAGGCGTAAGCTGGTATACACAGCAGATCCGCAAAGTTACGAGATTAAAACTTGGCCGGAATTCAAATCTACACCAGAGTAACACCTAGAGGGTGTTGAATAATTTTTTTTCAAAAAAAAAAAAAAATCGAAACCTCGATGCTGAATCAAGGATTAATATTTTCTTGCAAAGTTTGAAAAAAGATCTCGAACCTCTGGCGAAAATAACATATCCTCGAAACGCTAATCCGTCGTTAAAAATGATGGAAAAAGTCGAAAGGGAAAGAAGTGTGTCAAAAATTTGACGTCTCACCTGAATCAATTCCGGGGTGATCGCTCTGGCAGGAGACGCCGTCGACGGTTTCCGACGAAATGACGACGAAGGCGCTCCGGCGATGGCTCCGTGTCCTCTGGTGCCTTGTCTCCTGATTCCACGTCCCGTCGCGTTTTCGTCTAATTCGCGCGACGACGAGGTTCTCTCATGGTCGTCGGGACTCTGCGACAAACGAATTGTTTCAGAGTCACGTCAGAGTCTCTCCGACGTTACCTCACGCGCCTAGAAAGACATTTTCAGGCTTTAGGGGAAGGCGCCTTATTTCGCGCTTAAACACTTATAATCTCACTGTCCAGCCGTCTCTTGCCGCAAAGCTCTCGGGCTCGGGAGCTTTCGTCCGAATTCAAGCTCTCCGGCCTTGCGGCGAGAGCCGACTGCACCTCACGTCATTTATCATGCAATTCGCTCTCACTCTCTCTCTCTCTTTTATCGGCACATCCACAAGACACGCAATATCAGTTCAGACTTCGACGGTTCTGCAGTGCATTCAATTCTGTACGTGATTCGCCAGCTTATTGCCTCGCGGTTAAAACGAAGCGACGTATAGAGCTTTCAGCGAGCTTTCGCTGTGCGCTCTAGGCGTTTATAACCATGGTTCAGGGGGATTTTAAGACTCGGAGTGACAGGGTGTAACTCTCGGTGTGTTGTACAGAACTTCCGAAGAGGAGAAAGTATATGGGTGAGACGATTTTATTATATCCCGAAGCAGGACGTTTGAAATTATCGTTTCTCAGCAGTTTGCGGGACGAAATTATTTCCCGGGAGATAAACACTTTATACACTCCAGTTTCTGAAAAGTCCTTTATATCGTCCTGCCCGTATACCGTGATTTGAAACGTACGAATTTCTCGTCAAAAGTTTCGTCGTCAGCCTTGATATCGCGAGTTCGAATTTAATGTCTCCCGATCCTCACCGCATGTTTGACAATAATTATGGGGGATAATCGTTCGTCCGTGAACCCGCGTCGTTTCTGATCCCCAAACCACCGCTTGAACTTCGATATGTTCGGCGGTGGGACTGGCAATCGGCCAAATGATTTAAACTGGAACACATGTTGCATCACTTCGAGCAGTGTATCCATCTCTCTAGATTCTTTTTCGGATTCCCAGGACAGTGAATTAGACGAAACTATGTTACGCGTTACGTAGGAACGTTTGCAAACGATTTAATCATTTCCGTTTGCCGGCATACAAATTCTACGGTGAATACAATTGTTATCGTTTACGAATAAACGCTTTCACAAGCTACGGCTTCGCGTTGCCGTTACCCGGCTTTTATAATTCAATTGTAAGGAGCTTGATAATTGTTAAACTTCCCCTCAAGCAACTCCGTCGCGGTATGTCCATTGCAGGGTAAAAGCGGGACTCGGTTATTTAACGTGGCTGGCTAGAGTTGACGAGCTTGCGGTTTCTCGATGGAATTCCAAACAGTCGAGCCTCGCTTTTACGTATCGCGACCCGATATTCCAATCGGTAGAGAAAATTTACCGAGCTACGCTGTATACCTATATAAACACCCGGCACGTACGTATATAAGGTGTTTCGAAACGAGGCACTTTCCGGGATCTTTGAGCGGATTAATTAACTCGAAACTTTGATTTCGCCCTCGCTTCCAGCCCCTGCAGTCATTTGAATACGCCCCAGGAGCAAAGGGCATTAGAGTCCTCAACCATCGCCTCCAACATCAACTATCCGAGCCGAGATGGTGTCTCTTAGTCATGCTATCAAGTCGGCGAATTTGAATCGAGAGCTAAATAGCCGATTAAATATTCCATCAAACACGCGTTTTTGTTTTTTTATTTTTTTTTCTTGTTGTCATTCACACTAATTGTCGCTTGCTCTTGAATAAGCTTTAGGTCAGTCGATTATCTTACATGTAGAGTATACGAAAAGGATGGAGCTGATAATCTGCGAATGTAGAGAAAAAAGTCCGCTAACTAAGTGAGACAAATTATTATAGATAACTCATAATTAATCGCTTTTTGGGTGAAGGTAGTGTGAAGCGGATAAAGGTTGAAAAATTGAAGAGAATACACGAGGTTATTGAATATTCTATTTTGAAATTCAGTCAAATTCGTGCAGGACTTTATACGAAGTTATCTCTATGTGAAGTAATATTACTTATTTGAAGATTGCACTGACTTCGTCTGAGACGAAAAAAAAAAAACAAAAAAACTTTTAACGTTCATCTTCGTTATTGTTTCAGTAGTTTATGCGATCCTATAATAATGATGTAAATAATAATTGTAATAAGACGATACTGACTTCAACTTTTTGCGGACTTTTGTCGATTCTTTATTCTCTTGGCAAAAAACTTATCGGACGGAGGTGTGAAAGTTTCTTATATTTTGACACAGGTATCAATTTTCAAAAAATATTTCATCAATCCTCGAAGATTCACTCAGAAATACACACTAATGATCATTACGCGATATCGACGTTGGATGAAACTTGTTTAAGATCTCGATTGAAAATTGATAACTTTTGTTCACTCAATTATGACACAAATTAAGTTGAAAATTATTAAATCGTACGAGTGGCATTTGGATAAAAATCAAATAAGAAGTGAGTGTGTAATTTTCACGGAAATTAAACGAAATGAGTATAATGATGACGAAAAAAAAAAAAAAAAGAAAATAAGGACATCGCACCGATTTACTGGCACTATAAAAAATCCGACGTGATTTTTTAATAAAGAATCACAGGAGGTTGCGGGGCAGGTTTTACCACAGGTGCGAAAAATCCTTCGACCCCGGGAACACCGAGCTTTTAGTGACACCTGGCGAGTACCGCTGATAGTTAACAAGACAACGTTTAGACAAAACTCACTGTTTACTTTTCCGATGAGCGACGAACTACCGACACCGATCAATTAAACAGCGATGAGAACGATCGTACGAAAATCGGTAACGAGGAGGAAATATTGTCAAGTAAAGGGATTGAAAAAAGTGAGATAAAGAAAATAAAGAACGACCATACACGTACGGTTCAGGTTATCACTCCGTAGTAAAAAAGTGAAAAGTATAAAGTAGCAGTGGACAACGATGGCGGGTATAAGAGCACTTAGAGAGGGTGGCGAGAATATCTAGTGTCACGAAGTAGTATCACCTACGTCTAGGAAGGACACGCGCTTCCGTCCGAACAGCCTTTTCATCGCGGCGCCAAAACCTTGACTAGCGATCGAATGACAACCCCGCGAGGCAAGCTTCTCTCTTATACGCAAACAGAGAGAAGGGTGTTTCGCTGTGGTTTATATTGCAGATGACGAACCGGCGGACGGATGGACGGATGGATGGATGGATGGGTGGGTGGATGGACGAACGGATGAACGGATGGATGGATGGGCGAACGTTCCGACGAACTGACGGACCAGCCGGGTGGCTGCAGCCGTCGCTGCTCTCTTTCAGATATATTGTGTATAAACCCGCGAGTCCGCCGCGCGTACGGATCTCAATATCGACTCATCGCCAGAAGCTGCCTCGACGGTTGGCTAGCCGTTTGACCAGCTGCCCGTCCGTTCCATGCACATGTGTATAAAATACGTACACGCGGCTATGAGGAGAGATTATACATTCGATCGGCTCCGTCGGTTCATTTCGGCTTCGACGCTATCGCCGCCCTTTGTATTAGCTGACCTGTATAGAATTCCTATCGCCTCCCCCTCCCTCATCCTGACCATCCTTTCGACGCTTCCTGTCCCCTGATCGCGATCATCCCCCTCCTCGGCTGTGACGCTACACTTTCGGTCGATTCTCGATTTAGCAATATCGAATTCCCCCCCCAACCCCCCTCTGCCCTTTCACTTTGCCTTTCCGTCCTTTTCAACTTTAAACGATTCATCAACGCGACTCTCATTCCCATCCCCTTCCTACTCTCGGGGGGGGAAACAAAAATTGGTCGGTACGAATGTAACGTGGGGGGGGGGGGGGGGCATTAATCGATGGGATTTGTTTGAAGAATATTATTGCACGCGTAATTCCAACACCTCGATTTTATTTCGACCGCAAGATCGGATTGTTGGATACCCTTGAAATATACCCTGGGTTAAGGATTTTTTTAGTCGAAACGATTGTTGAAAACTACCGCTTCGATAATAAGAATCGGAGAAAACGATCGTCGGACAATTAATATTCTTGACAGTTAAAAAATTCGAAACATGGACTTCGGTAAGTCAAGATCACGATGAAGAACAGGTTTGTCTCTTGGTGCGAGTTCTTCGCCTCGTTTAGATAACACACAATGTATACAAGCGTGGTAAATAAACTGGCAGGCACGTTAGGATACACAGTATTTATCGTGTGAAAAGTTAACTGACATACAGGCTAGAAATGTCTACATCGTAACGGTGTAGTTTTCTTTTTTCTTCGTTGGAGAGAAAAAAACAAAAAAAAAAATAAAAATAAAAAATTACTCGATCAAGATTCACAAATTTGTCTACGGACTGTAAATGAATCGTCGTACCGAGTCAATTTTTTCAATCAAATTTTACACCGATCAACGACGTACTGTAGTAATTGAAAAAAAGCTGGATTACAAATTTCATTTATGATACTGAAAAGTAGCGTAACACAAAACGACTGTGCCCGATGCCAAAAAATAAGATTCCGCGTTATTTATCGAATCGGAAGGCATCGAAACATCATTGTCGTTCATTACCATACCGCGAACAATACAACTATAAATTACCAGTGCTAAAACAGAACACAAACGAGGTTTTCAGACGGTATTAATCGTGTAGGAAATGGGTAAGTACGATTTATCGAGGTCAGAAACGAGGCAGCGCCGACTTCGAATTGACGGGATTGGAACGCGGTTTTTTTTTTTTTTGTTTTTTTACACCTCTCCTTCCTTTTTCCTATACATTTATAGCTCGCTCGATTATTTCACCTCGGAGCTAGACGCCGGTCGTCTACGATAAATCCGAATTAATTCGTCACGGATCAACGATGTCAATCAACGATTCAAATCCACCGCCGTGTCGCGTTAACTCGATGCCTATATCGCGAATAACTTAACATTAATTCGCTTAACCGTTGATCCTTTTGATTCTTGATTCGATCGTAAACGCGAGACTGAGAACGAGAAGTAGGCAAAAGAAAAGAAATAAATACAACATTTCGTACACGCAATTATATCGTCTCGAATTTTATTGTTCCGGATTTTCGCTCTCCGGATTTCCAAATAACCGCGATTCCCAGTAATTACTATTATTTTTGTTGTTGTTATTATTATTATTATTATTATTATCATCATTATTATTGTCCTCTCGGACTGTATCAAGTCGAATTTCGCTGATATTCGCTGATGTGAAAACGGTCGCCGTGATTGCGTCGAATGTAGGTTATAAGGTGGTACTTGCTGCGCCAATCAAACCCTCGCCAAATTGTATCACACATATATGTATGTGTATATATATACACAGTCATATAAATCGTGTAATCCTAACGAAGATCGATACGCTCGTGCAGAAATATTGGGGAAAAATATATTTTCGTTTCAACTCACCAAGTGGACAAGCGACTGGACGAGAAGACAGACGGGATTCCCGGCGGCTTGAATAGCTTGAACAGCCCTTTCGTGAGTGCTGTTTCTGAGATCAATGCCGTCGACTTCTATTATCCGATCTCCTGTCTGTGAAGAGAGAGAAAGAGAGAGTGAAAAGAATTAAAACAACGATAGATAATCAAGTGACCCGGGTCTGTGGGTGATTAATTTCGATAAAAGATAATCAGAGGGGTGAAGCTGTTATTCGGTATTCAGGGAAGCTGAAATTGAACAACGAGGCCGATTTTCGTGGGTTAATTAACCGCTATTTTCCGAAGCCATTAGTTAATTTCAATCGAGTACCTCCTGGGATGTTTAGGACACATCGCGTCGAGTACAGGCGACTCGTCGCATGCTGGATATGAAGTTAGTTACTGTTAAATAGTCGAGTAGACGATTACCTTGAGGTCTCCTGTTCTTCCTGCTGGGCTGTTCGGCAATACGTTTTTTATGAAAATGCCCGAGATGTTTTGCGACGTGTTTGGGCCCCCGTGGTACAGGTCGACCTGAAATCATTGTAGGGGGTTCCGTTGTGAGAAAAGTCACTTTGATCCACACGGGAAGTAAACGATGCGGATCTAGGTGTAGAGGAATTTCGTTCCAATTAGGAGTGTTTGTAATGTTTGAGCGAAAAAGAACGACGACTTGACGTCACCCGGATCACAGATTTCTCTTAAAATCGATCGCTCAAAATTAGCCCATCGACGTTTTCTGTCTCTTCGAGTAAAAACGCGGCTTGATTTTTCACACAAAATGACGAAAAATTTCTGCGACTGGTTGATTATTTGGATTTCGTACCGAACGGGGATTTCTATAAATTGCAAGATACTCGAGACGATTGCAACGGATCGTCAAACTGTTTCTGATCTGAATCGATAAGTATCGAAGTGTAATCGTCCACATCTATGAGGCTCAAGTTCGTAACGTCAACGTAACGAAACATCGGTGAAAAATTCATTACTGCGCAATTTTAGGACGACTTTCAAGTAGTTTGCTATGGAAAATATGATTACATTTTATTTATCATGGTTCGCTAAATTTTGGACATTCCAAAAGGAGCGAAGTAACGATTTTTCCTCGGGATGCATCGTTGCAGTAACGTCGCTAACTTAATTCTCATCCGCAAATCTCACCTTGCCGCCAACGATGCTGAGCCCAAGACTAGACTTGGGTTCTCTATAAATCTCGACCATCCTTTCGGGGCCCCAATGCTTGGCCCAAACAACGTTCCCATCCTTATCCTTGTAATTATGAGTGACGGTCATGTCGCTCCTGCCGTCAACGAGTACAATGATGGGTGAGTTTGAAGCGGTGGATTCTTCGGGCGGTTCGGGACAATGAAAAGGGAACTTCCGGTCCTTGAGTACCGTCTGCGTCCGTTCGAGTTCCTCGTCCTCGGCCACCTGGGTACCCTTCGACTCCTGGTAAGTCTGTACCTCGACCTCCCGCCTGCCGGATTCCAGAGACTTCTGGTCCCCGTTGACTCCTCGTCGGAAAAAAATCGTCGCCCTCAAAGGACTGTCAGGAATGTCCTCCGGTGCGCACTGGACGCTTTTCGACTCCTGCTCAGTCTGGACCTCGACTTCGCGCCTGGGACTGGCGTTGGGTGAAGGTGTGGCCGTTTTCTGCCTGAAGAATGTCTTCAGCTGTGAGAATGTCTCGGCCAAATCGTCCGGCTCGCACTGAGTGCCCTTGGTCTCGGCCTGGGTCTGGGTCTGAACCTCCCTCCTGGGACTTCCACCTTCCGCTACGCTGCGGCAGCTCGATTCCGAGTCGCTCGCTTCGGTTCCACCGCACTGGGTACTCTTAGTCTCTTGATGGGTCTGGGTCTCGGCCTCGCGTCTCGGAGCTTCCGGTTCGCGGTCGGAAAGCTCCTCCAACCGCGCCTCGAGCGTCTGTCTCTGGTACTCGAGCGAGTGCTGCTTGCCGATCGGTTTGTCCTTGCCCTCGTCCTCCTGCTCGAGGAGCGACCGTCTCTCCTGCAGGAACTTCTCGTGTTCCCGCTGACGTTCTAGCGCCTTCTGTCGCTGCTCTTCCGCCTCCTTGTCTGTCGTCAGAATCTGCTGGACACCCCCCGAAGCCTCTTGGGACCGCTTGGACGGCTGCTGAAGCCGCGAGACGAACGGCTCCGGATCTTTTGTTGATACGGAAAATGCCCCTGTAAAATCACGCTCGCGGAGACGTTGGTTAACGCTCTTGTAGCCGCTGCACTCGTGCTTCTTCAAGGGGAAATCACTCTTGTATACCGTCTTCGTCACCACTTCAGGCTTTCTTTTTGCTTCCCCTGAGGATTCGCTACAGTGACGAGGTTCCTTCGGATGCGGTTCAGAGGTCAGGGATTCCCCGTTGCAGGTTTTTAGGACTTCCGGTTCTTCACCAACGGTTTCCTTCGGCCTAGCAGAGGGTGTATCAGCTTCTGGTAACGATCTGGAACGAATGGTTGAAAAAAATCGATATAAATGACCTAAGTAGTTGACGTGGCATTTTTATAACTTTAGAATTCATAAGGATACGTAACGTTTAAAACGGTAAACTGCAAAAATTGCATCGATGTATCATCGTCAAGCTATTTGTCTTAGCATCAAAAACAATTAAACAATCGAATGAAAATATGTCAGACGTATAGAGTATAACTAAAAATTAGCTGCATAGTTTCGTACGTGAAGAAAAATTTTCTAAAAAATATCTTGAAATATATTTTCACCAAAATATCTCATTAGCCTGATTTTTCGTACTTTAGAAATGAGAAAAATCAGAAATAGAAACAGACAGATTACAATTAATCTCCTCGCGCGTCTTAATTATCTTCGAAGCAAATTCTCGGTCGTTTCGAAGACGTGACGGATGCCAAAAATGCGTCTAGATAGCGTCTGGCATTCGCACAAGCACAAGAACAACACGTATTCATCCGCCTTGTCAAAGACTGGCCCAAAATACGTGGGCCGTTCGAATTTCGACGTGCAAAATCATTCGCAGCTTTAATACGGTTAACGCAGCCTACCATCGGGCATTTGTCAATTTGTTCAAAACGGTTTCGTTACACTTACGTATGAATTCGCATACGTGTTTTCATCCGAAACTCCTCATGTTATATATACGCACACTAGACGAATTGCCTTGGAGACAAATCTACGCGACGAAATCGTCGTCCGTCATTCCTTTCGGCTGTTAATTCTTCGATTATTACTATTATTATTATTATTTTTGAATCTTTTTGCGCACTCAAAGATATCGCGAGATCACGCGATATGACTCACTGCGAACCACCCACATAACGACCCTTGATTCGACGATATAAACGGTGCTTTGAACAGCGAGCAAAGTGCCGCAAGAGTGCAATAATCGTAACTGTTCGACGTTTAATAGAACTCTGGATGGATAAATTAATAACGAGTCGCAGGATGTAATAATGTCAGTGAGATAAAAATTGCGGAGTAGTTACGTTACGGCGGTTTCGTTGCGTCACACGTGACGTCGGATCGACGCAGTATATTGTATATGATATACTACGTTGCGACGGACGGAAATGAAGCTCGTGCGGTTAATATAATCCGGAAAAGCTCGACTTGCGCGTTTACTCAGCTCGCGTGGATACGCATATGTATATACACGCCAAAGATATACCGACAAGATGTACGATTGGCACAGTTTCTTCCCATCCTAATTCCATCTCGCTCCGATTTTTCTCTCCTCTTCTTTTCGACGCGGTAGAAAATTTTTTCGCAAGATTTATTATATTTACGTTGTGAAAGCACGTGCGTGTGTGTTACACGTACAGGGTGACGGCTTGTGCTAGCTCTGTCTCTCCCCGAGTTCGTCGTAAGTATAAAAATTGTGCGTTAAGTCGGTGAAATCCGACGGGAGCTTTTGACTCTGGCTTAAAAGAAGCCGAACCCTAATGCGTGTGTATGTGTTACGTACGCGACGGTTGGCGGACGTGAGTCATAACGTTGGTACATGAACACGTTACACTGACACGAGTAGGTAAGCCGCGCTAATAAAATAATAAAGTATAATTTAAGGCTTCTGAGGCAAAGCTAATAATTGCGGAAGAAAGATATATTACGTATATTTATACATACATGCGTAAATAAGCGCGTACCTCGAGAAAATTTTAATCAATAATAATTAGTCGAGGTGCTGGTGTTTCAAATATATATATATATATACATATATATACATGCATGCATGCATAAATTTACAAATTTTTTTCAAGGATTTCTTGCAATCATTCCCACAATTATTTATCGTTTGTTTAAGCAATTATTAGGAATTCATTGAGAATCATACCGCCGTACAGTTCTTATTAATTGTTATTGTTAATGATATGTTTACGATACGTCACGAATTTGGGTTGAATAACCAAGTTTAAAATTTTTAACATCAATGTTTAAAACTGCACGGGTAATCCTGGACAATGAAATATGTTGACGACATATTTTACTACCTCAACGAGAGGATAAAATATGTATTTTTCACGAGCCCAGGTTTTACGATATTTATTCGCGAAACGGAAGATAAACATTTATAAATTTACAGTTTTTCATTCAGGTTGCGATGTCGCTTCCTGTGCGTTAGATTACTCAAAAAATTAATCAGCGATTTATTTTCTCGCAATTACCGTTCTTTTGAGGATAAATTTAGGCTGAATTCTACGGAAAGAACAACATGATATTAACTACACCTTACCAACGACGAATATAATCGAATATTGATGAAATTTTCATAGTTTGAGCCACGATTTAAATCAATTCAAAAGCGTTTCGCGTGGACATGATGAAATGCAGGGAGAACGACGGTGATAGAAATATGATAAACCCGGGCTCTTGAATCTCGAAATACGATGTACCAATTATTAGCCAACGGCATTCGTGGGACATGAACAGGGAGAAGAAAAAGAGAAAGATTTATTTCACTAACGATCTCATAAGTCACGGTTGAGTGGCTGCCGAATCAATTTCCGCACGTGTGGACGGATGATACAATGAGTAGAGTAAAAGAGCAGGAAAAAAAAAAAAATGAACCGAGACTAAACAAATCGACAAGTTTTTTACGACGAGGATACGATCATGAAACGTCAAAGCCGTAGAATCCGATTGATAAGTACGAAGGAGGACTGTAACGGTAGTCAATTCGTGCTAATTATATCACCGACAATGAGGCGTGTAATTAATCCGTCACACTTACAACAATACCAAACATGCATGTTTAACCAACGTCAAATGTAACGTATGAGTAAATAAAATTGAAGAATTTCTATCCTTTGTTGTAATTTTTTTGTTTGTTTAACCGTTTCGTTACTCGGAGTACGCATTCGGACAAAAAGCGTGTCGCGTTTTTGATCACAACGATATCTAAATCGTCAGTAACAAAGTCAAAGAGCCAAGCATTCATTTTACACCAGCGTGATAATTCGATGTCGTGAAATTATTTAACGCACTATTTTCAAAATATCGAATATCTGATTTTTTATTAGACTTTATTACAATTTCGCTGCATCGGTGAAGAATTATGACAGTTCTTAACGTATCTCGCGGTGTTTTATCGCCCATGCACTTCAATCCCACAATAAATTAATCGTATGCGTATACGGTTATCATATATTATTATAACGCATGTGATCATCGAGCACGGTACCCAAATATATTTTATCATTATACGCGCGCCTGCCGGGCAGCAAACTCGAGTTAGTTATACTCGACCTAGATATGTACGGGTTATGGGTATACTCGAATACTGCACATTTTATTGCACCCTGCAGCTGAGGCGGTTGGCTTTGATGGTATCCAAAGAATTCTCGTACAAACTCTCAATTAACTTACCGCTGCTCGCAATAAAATATAATTTATCACGTTACATCATTGTGTTGCATTTTTTCCCCGCTTTCATTTTCAAAAATTATCCCGCAGAGATTAAAAATGGAAGGAAAGTAGCGCGCGAACGTTACCGTCAAGTCTTTAAAAATAAACTTGTCAATCGGTTAAGTTTGCCACTATGAAACACTCCGACATATTCTTTGATGAAATTGACGTAAGCTTGAGGATCCACCGATATTCTCAAATGATATCGATCGATTGCGACGCGGTAGAAAAACTTTGAAGATGACGCAAACTCGCCTTACCTGCGACGAAATTTCCGGTACTTGTTGTATCCAGTTTTATTTTGTCAAAACGAGTCCACACTCTGGTCTCCACGTTTTTGAATATAACGTCATCGACGAATGATCGTTCGAATCTGTTCGATACGCGTGATAAATTTTTATTGAGAATAGAAAAGACGCGGATGGAAGTTAACGTACCTATACAACAGAGAGAATGCGGCGTATCCCAGAGTTTCCGTCCGTCTTCTATCGCGTACCGATGCAAACTGGCTTATTTTGATCTAATAAGCGTTCCCCTGCACGAACATCGCGTGTGTCACGTCAGCCAAAAGACGTCAGTCGATGTGTCGGTCCGTCTATCCACAATGCATTTGTCGTATGAACATTCCCGTTTTCGTTATACGATTGCGGTTTTCGCCGTTGGGATAAAGTCGGTTAAATATCAATCGCGATAGGTGGAGATTTGTCGGAGCGCGGTTTTTCGGTGAACCGAAAATTTGGTACGATTGCCGGAACCCGGAACTCGGCACCCGGGTCGGAAAATAAATGGAATTCGCTCGAGGCGATTTCGCGCGCCTCGATGGCTTGCAAAATTGAGTATTACACGGTATATGTGTGTAAGAGGCAAATCCACGTGTATCCGCTACCTGCTCGACTTCCGGCAGAGTTCACGGATCGTGATTACCTTCCTCGAGGAAATTCGATTTAATACGGGAACGAATATCTATACCTGTGTAAAAGGATACCCCGCGCTGTCATTGCCTTGGCCAATTTTTGCCAATTTTTGGGAATGATATTTGGTTGGCGAGGAAGGGAAATTCCTCGAACGTACATCAAAATCCTCGTTAATAATATCTCGCGTCAATTTCCCGCCGTATCGCGATCGGATGGTACGCCAATTTTTTTTTTCTTACTTTATTTTCCGCTCTCTGTATTCAATATGCACGCGTATAATTAAAATCTATGGCTTCTCAGCCAGACCATTCGTTTATTTCTAAACGGTTTAGCATCGCTCCTAAGACTGGATGTGTACGGATTATCTCTAATCTCGCAGGATTTCTGTAAGGAAACCTGTATACGCTTTAGTGCTTAGCGTGAATCCGCTGGATGAAAGTCGGAAAGTAGAATGGCATTCGTGCATTCAGGTTGAGGTTAATAAATGAATATGGACGTTAGTCTCAATATAATACTTCAATTATCCCCAGACAAAATACACAGTCAATCAATACCGATTCTCCCGTACATTAAATTGAACCGCGATTAGCACAATTATTGGAGAAAATCTGTTAGCCTCGGAAATTTTATCATTTTCGAGTTTCGAGATCCAGGTGTAGATGAGCGTGATAATAATCTCTCGAAAGAATTCAACGACTTTGTAAGACGAGAATATACCTACTCGACTACCGTTAATAAAACGCAGGTTGCGGGTGCGTTACGCGTGAGTTCGCAATGAAAAAAGGGCGAAGCATAACGATATCCGGAAAAAATGGGACTGACATTATTTCTGAAATGTAACTTAATCGGCGTTACTCGAGCCGCCGAACCTCACTCGCAGAAAAGCTTGATACTGAATCACGGACGTGCGTACTTTGCTTGTCGTAATCAAGAAACGTGGAAGGTACGAGGAAAAGTGTTGTGCCATTACCTACGTCAATTGCGTAAGCTCGATCATTACACCGCAATTGTTATACCATTCCTCGAAGTTGAAGCGCCGTGGTTTCGTAAACTGATACTACGATGGGATCCTGTTCCTGTATGCGTATCGTCAGTCTGTAATTTATTATCAATGAAAGCTTTCGTGTACAGAGAAATACAAGCGCGATAAGAATGCGACGTTGCATAATGTTCGCGGTTCGATTCCAGTTCGATTGCACTTATGAGTTTCTTTCTCCTCCGATCATTAGATTACAACGTGACACAGGTATCGAATCGGATAGGTTACGTACACGTTGCGCTATATTGTTGCGCTAAGGCGACCATTAGGCACAGTTTAAGCTCTGCGCGGACTAAATTTTGGAGAAATAAAGTCGAGAATATACCAATCGCTGACCCTGAACAGGGCCCCGGGAAACCTTGCAAGTTACTATAATTCAATTACTTCCACCGCATGTACGCAGCCAGTCGGACCTCCCACGAGTATTCACCCCTCCATCCATCCATCCATCCATCCATCCATCCGTTGCGGAGTCCATTATTCCCTCGGAAAACACACTTTCGGTATTTCCCGCTGTTTACCCCCAATCCGCATCACGTTCTACCAGCCTACAGTCACACCAGCGATCTTCGAGACATTAATAACGCAGCTCATTGACGCCGAATAATGGAACCTTATTGTGCACATCACGCCTGGAGGAGAGAATGTTATTTTTCACCAACGGCTTCGCCCGAGAAAGACATTTCCAAAACGTTGTCGCGCATTCAAGAATGTTCAATGATTGATATTCTCGTCTTCGAAAGTGTTCGGATCGATACGAGCTGTGGTAGGTCGACGTTAACGTTTTGTCCGAAGGTTGTATAATGCGCGAAACATTTTATCCTCTATCGACGTTGCGTTAGGGCGGATACTAAATGTAACGTACATCGACCCTTGTTTTACGAAACGTGTATGTAAGGTACGACATCGTGTGGAAGTTGGGAAAAAAACGGACAGCGACGTTTTACGTAACCGCGCGACAAAGTTTCAGACATAGTCTTGCGTAACTCGTCGTACGGACGGCGACGTCGACGTTATAACGTGATCAAGAATTTATCGGTTGAATTTAATATCTCGACTACGTATCGCGGATTAATCACGCGATACTTTTCCTTCTCTTTAAAATCAAAACAAAATACACCGTGATCGAATTTGTTTTCTCAAATTTTCACTTACATTGCCAGTTTTCACGAGTGCGCTTTTTTCAACTCACGACTCGTATCGCGCAACAACGAAGGTGCGAAATGCACGTAAATTCACGACACGCGTGCAGCGAGATAGATACATTTTAATGGCGCATGTCCGACGGACGGTCCGTTTATATAAGTCATCATCCCATCTAATTAACAATAGCTGACGGACGAACGGATGACGTCCCAGTTGTTGGACGTGCCCATTTATCTCCAAACTCTCCAACTCGCTCACTAACTCTCGCTGAGAGCCTCGAACTGCGAATTATACTCAGGTTTCGAGACGCCAAAGGATCGTGGAAATTTTACCACGCGCAAAAACACGTTTTAAAAAACTGAAAGGAGAATCATTCCGAGCTGTAATTATCCCGCTTTTACAATTTTCTTTGGAAAGCTGGACGATTGCTGACGTATTGGAAATGCGAACGTATTTTTTTTCCACTGGTTCTATTCCTCCCATTCTTTGTATATTAATATTGGCAAATATCAGTTGCATTATAAGTATCGAAGCGGGCGTGGTGAAGAACAGGCGGGCTTGCAATCGTTATTCGCGATACAAGTCACGTGCTGGAGAAACACGTGACGGGAGTTTGAGAGGAGTTGGGTTATATGGGTTATAAGGCAACGGACACTGCACACCCAACGACGAATTGGTTGTTAGTTGTGCGATGACTGACGATGACGTACTTAATTCGCCGAAGAATTTTCCAAATTATTCTACCCGTTAATCGAGGTCTAATTTACCTGCCGCTGAGCTTTTTTAGCACACTTAAGCTGCAGAATAGCTGGGAAAAAACTAATTAGCAGAGTTTCACGACCCCGTGTAATTCATATTTACAACCAATTTCATCCACGAAGTACAACAATAAGGTTTGCAGGAGAATTTTTAATCTTGGCATTTGTTTTTTTTTTTTTGTCCACCAAGTATATTGTATTTATACCAATTATATATATATATGAGAAAAAATATGAAACAAGAACATTAATTATCTCTTGCGAAAAAATTAAATGAGCAACTTCTTCTTTTGCCACTAAATATCGCGGAGCACGTAATCTCAGCGGAAGCTTGTGTATAAAATTTATAACCACGCGTACAACGTTTACGTGCTTTTTTTTCACCGTTACGAGTTGGCTGGTGGATGAAAAGCAATTTCGCACCACCTTTTCTCCAAATTTTTTTCAATCACTTCTGTCGCTGTGAGTATATTATTCCAGCTTCAACGAGACTTCATTGAACGCGTCCGCAAAAGGTCAACCGAAAGTTCGACGCTGGCTTTTCAGCCATTCAGCAGCCAACTATTGAGCTTGTTTTCAGGACAATCGTGTCTGAAAACTGTGTTTGTTCTATTCAACTGCCTCGCATACTCACTTGAACTTGCGACGAGAGTGTGCAAGTTTCATCCAGAAAAGAGAACTACTTAGGCACCTTTAAAGCTTTTAAAAGTTTCCCACTCGCCAACCACGGAGACGAAAGTAGCACGGATCGAAGTTTCGGGATACGTGTGAAGATTTTGAAAGCCCGAGCTTTAGCGCTTCCGGATAAAAGTCAAGGATCCCAACCGTTAGCTTTGAACAGGTCTTTCTATCATTGTACGTAAGGTCGTCTCTCCGTTCGATCGTTCGTCAACGATCGTGTTTCGAGTAACGATTTCTTCAATTTAACCACGAAGTAGTAAAAAAAAGTGAAACATTCTACTCACCCGGTGACAGGCAGCTTCGGGGAATCCTGATCGGCGTCGTGACTTCGAGGAAGAGGAGCACAACTCACAGAGTCCAAATCCATTGGCACATCACAATCACGAAGTACAAGTCTTTCACTTTCACTCACAACTCCGCTCGGCTCGGCGTCGGTCGTTGTCAGAACGACGGTATCCGAAGTTTCCTTATCCTGACGTTGAATGGACGTAGAGAGCGTCGACGTCACGACGGCGGAATAATTCTGCCGATGACGCACGAGGATCGGTTCAACGATTTTCTTGGATCCCTCGCTGCCGACGCGACTGAGGACGCGTTTATCCTTCTTCGACGAGGTTACGGAGTCCCGGGATTCCTCGACCTTGGACAAGTCGAGGAGGATATCAGGCCTGAAGTTCTTCACGGAAACCGTGTTCTCCTCCTCAATTTCGACCAGGACATTTTCCGACGTGGACTTTGTCAGGGCAGGGAGACTGAGCAGCGTCTCGTCGTCCTCCTCGGCGGAGAGGGCGGACTTCTTGATCCTCGATCTGACCTTGTCCTCCCCAACAGTCGAGACTTCCGGTGTCGATTTGTTCTCCAATCTGCCGACCAAAACGGCGGCCGCTTCTTCGGCAGAAATGATCTTGGCCTTGACCAGCCGAACCTCCGGTAGGATCGCTGGATCCTCGCGATCGTCCTCCACGCGTTCGCGTATCTTGACCTCCTTTCTCGCAGTATCCGGCATCTCTTTATGGGGAGAACGGAGAACTTCCGGTACCTCGTCACTCCGCGTATCCGGCGGTATTTCGACCCGGTCTTGCTTCGTCAAGCTCTTCCGCCTCTCGGATGAACTTCGCAGCAATCCAACGTCGACGCAGAGCGACTCCCGCCGCTGCTCCTGATCCTGGCAACAGGACTCGACGCTGCTGTGCTTGGCGAGGTACTCGTTGACCCGTTCGATGCTCTTTTGTTCCTTGAGGCTCTTCCTTCGATCCTTGGCGAGTCGCCGCGCGGCTTCGTCGACCTCCTTCAAGCTCTTCCGGCGTTCCCGGAGCAGCGGAACTTCGACCGTCGACTCGTCCTCGAGGCTCTTCTCCTTGACGAGGCTTCCCTGTCGCTTGACGCTCTTCCTCCGCTCCTGACGGTACGTCGAAGTCGAGGGCCCGGTGTCGTAGACTGCGAGGTCCTTCGCGATCTCTTCGTCCTTGGACGGGCTCGTCACCTCCCTGAGTATCGTCACGTTGACGACGGGGACGACGTCGTCGGCGAAAAGGAGGAGGTCACGGGCCGAGTTGGTCGAGGTGGCCGGAGGTCCGGCCGGGCTCGCGTTCTCCAAGATGCCGCTCTTCAAAGTCGACGAGCTTCGCGAGCCCGGCTTCTTGCTCGGCGAGCATATCGGCGTAAGCGGCGAGGCGTCCTCGAATTTTTCGCCCTCCTCGTCCGCCTCCGGATCCTGCTTGTCTACCGAGTTACCGCTTGTTCCTGAAAAATAAAAGCACGCCTTGTTACTGCCGCGTTTTTACAATGCGTTAAATCGCGATCCAATTCTTTTCAGCCGTCTGCCACTGCAGCCCGATATATTCACAATCCTACACGTGGAACGCCCGTCTAACGAAAATAGATCTTCAGTCTGTGTGTCGTTTCGATTGGATGTCGGAATATATCCACGCGTCGTCTACGGTTTATAATGCACCTAAAAACAGATCCTGATCGTGGCGCACGGGAAAACATTCCGGTTGCGAATAGGTTGATATACCTACGTTAATTATACAAATACATAGCGCCTCTATTTCTGTGCCCCTCGGCTGTTCGTTATAATGTCAAATTGAAAGAAATAAATTCAAATGTTGTATAGAATCGCGTGTATATTATATACGTAAATACCAAAACACAATATGCACACGTAGCGAAATTTATTACAGCGTTGTTTTATTGTATCGAATCCATTAATCCGGTAGCTGGCCGGTAAATCTGCGGCGAAGGACGTTAGATTTGCGATTTAAAACTTGACACATGGGATAAAAATCTCAGCTCGCATGTGTTAACGTTTACGGAGCTGAAATCGCCGGATTATATCGTTCTTGGAATTTATCAAATAAACTTTCCGAAATTGCGGAATTAAACACACTCGGTTGTATGTTTGATCTTGAAACTCGTTTGTACGATTTATTTTTTCTTCCTTCTCTCTTTCGGATCGACAGCGCAACCGATTTATCGATTTTCTACGATATAACAATTTCAAAACGCGATAATTACTAAACACATCCGTACAATAGGACAGAGAGCAATTCAAGGCACGCTGACGAGAATTAATTCCGTTTCACTAACGACGCTGGTAAACCGAGCTGCGCGAGCTTTCGACTAATCCTGACAATGTTAATTGCTTTTACATTTCCCCCGCAGGACTACACGTTGCAATTAATTTCCCCACACGGTTTCAGACGTGTCTCAGGGTCGACCGAACACTGACCGCTTATAATTCCTGGGAAAATCGCGAGGCGTGTATAAAGCGTATTATATACGCACGTGTGAAATTTCTCAAGATTCAAAGCCGGAATTCGAGTATTTAACGTCTCTTTGAACCGGAATCGCTACCGAAAATTCTACCTGCACGTTGTTAAGCGGTGTTTTATACTTTTCAAAAGACAGCCTCCGGCTGTAAGATGTCGAGGTTTGCAACCACTCGATTATACCCAGCGGCAAAAATAAAACAGCCTCTGCAATACTCGGACCATTATTTCACTTTTCTTTACAATTTATACCGATATTCTACACTGAGCGGAATTTTATTTTATACATACATATATATACATATATATGTATATATCTTATTGCGCTAAACGATAAAGACGCGTGTACGCAAATAAATGTTTTAATTTATATATGTATATAAGTGTGATAGCACGGATCGTTTGATCCTTCAAGTTTGTTAATTTCCACCAAAGATATACCAACCTTCGTAGCTTCTTTCACGAATAGATATATGGACTGGGAAAATTATCGTTTCTTGGCTTGACTGTTAAAGCTTGAAATATCTTCTAATAGTTTAAAGAAAGATGAAGACTGAATGAATGAATGAATGAATGAATGAATGAATCGAGTCGCTGTACCAACGAATTTACGTTAGCGAAAATTGTCACGCGTCGAATAAGTCTGCGATATTATTTACAGGGCCATTAACGTCTCGACGAATTTCGCCAAAGTTATTACTCCCCAGTGTGTAATTTACGAGTCTCACAGAAAATATACGCTTCGAGCGTAGTTCGATTTGAAATCGTGTAATTGTGATCGATATTGAATCGCGTAAAGTAAGGTGAAAGAAAATCGATTGAAACGAAGCGTAACGGAAGGATTGTAATAAATTCCTAGATCTGCCGGATCGATTCATACGGTAAAAAGCATCACGTCGCATTTTATTCCCTTTTAAACGAACGGCGATTAAAGAATTCGTGGTAAGTAAATCGATCGTGAAAGATCGGGCACTCGGTGTACTGACAGAAATTTTCAGTTCCGGTTACCGCTTAGTCCATAACTATTTTCATTCATTACCGCAATCGAAAAATACAGAAAATCTAGTATCCGTTACCATTCTTTCTCACTACGATCACTGTTGCTATATTTTCTTGCAACCGTTGCGAAAATTTAACGCTCGTGCAACGATAAACCGACGTTAAAGCCTTGTTTAACTAAAAAAGTAGAGCAAACCTCAGAAACTGATTTTGCGTTGCAATAACCAAAAAAGGATCGACGATAGCGCAAAATGGTCAGGCGTACCTCGTTTTTCGTAATTTCAACGACATTCAAACAGTTTTCTCAACGATACCTTTTTTACTGAATTTTTCCAGTTACTGTAACAAATGAAATTTTTCTCAGTGTGTGGTTAAGGGTGTAAATCGACCGAGCAAAGGATGAAGAGAAATACGGATCTTGGGATCGCACGCACGCACGCACCTTTGACGAAGGGGCAACAGAATCCAACACATTGTACGGCTTCTCGTAGCATGCCAAAACGCTACGGATAAATTAAAACAAACACGGTGCAGGTCTCAGGCACCCAGCAACAGCAGCACTGGTCCAGACCGACACTCTCTCAGAACTGAACCCAGCCTCCGAAACGAAATCTTGAACACCCGTCGTCGCCGTCGAATCCACGTACATTTTCTCAGTGGATCCCCTCTCCCTCTCCCTCCCTCACTCTCACTCTCCCTCTCTCTCTCTCCCTCTCTCTCTCTCTCTCTTTCCGTATCGGTGGATGGATCGGACTTCTTTGAGCTTTCGAAGCTGGTCTCGGAGCCTCGAAGGGCGTATTTATGCCGTCGGTCACGCCGGGAATGCACTGGGTGGAAATTTCAAGTCAAAACGATATGCTTGGCTGTAAGGGATGTGACTGTCGGGGTAAATTTCGTTTCGGTGTGTGAATTGACCGTTTCATTTCGCCCCAATTATTCTCGGTAGAATTGTGTTTTGCGCATTCGGTCACGACGCGGTGCAGATTATTTCAAAACAAAATTTAAATACTCTCTCGCAGTCGGTATAACGGTATTTTACGACACGAATTTATAAACGTTATAAGCGATCGACAATTTGTCATTGGTTGAAAATGCGGATAGGACTGTTTCTAATTAGTCGATGATCGTTAGACGAATCTGAATGTTGTTTTTTTTTTTTTTTTTTCTTGTTTTTAAATAGGGAGAAAACGCGGTGAAACTTTTTTTTCAACACGAATGTCTGAGCCGCGTCGCAAAAGGCACAAGTTTTCTAACACGTCAAAACATTCCAATTTCTCACGCAAAATTTGAAACATCTTCTCCGCGCAAGCTTTCGTCAACATTTTCCTCACTTCTTATACCGCACCAGCGGTTCTTTTCTCAAAGTGTTACAGAATACGTTAATTAACGTCGGAACGACGGTGAATTTGAAAATCGATACAAACCTAGTCGTTTCGTTGAAATGCGATCTTACGCAACCACGTCGATACTCCATCCTCGACGAAGAAATTAAATCGACTATCACCACCGTCGCACACACTATTAATTGTTTAAACAACAGCGGTAATCAACAAGAGTCCATAGCAGCTAGAGCGTGTCTTGATAAACCCAATTTTCACCCCCCCAATAAAGCTGGAGCCAAGTTCATTGAAGAGATTGAAAGATCGTTCACACCGAGGTGACTAACCGCGGATAAATAAACTAATCTACACAGAGAGCTGATAACTTTGTGATTTTTATACCCTGTGGATCTTGAGCTCGTTTCGGTCGTTTCTAGGTACCGCGACCTACACTTACTTGCTGATCGGAGCCTAGCCGTTGAAATCTATTCACCCGTGCGTGTAATCACCACGTTTGTACCGTCACGCTACACGCACACACCTACGCGTGTCGCGGGAACATCTATCGAGTGCTCGGATAGTTGTAAAAGAAAGAGATGAAAAGAAACGAACGTCAGTCCCCGGATTGCCTTCAGCGACTCGGCAGCCACATCGATTCACTGCAGTAGTATCCGCCGCAGGTTCTACGAGGCAACAGCCACCAGCCACAACACTGTTTATGTAAGATCGAATGGAATGCCGATGCTGTTGCCTCGGTTTACGCCTTACGTCAGACACCCATATCGTGTCAACAAAACTGTTTACGCGCCGGACTCGGAAGGAGAAAGAAGTTGCGGCGATATCAGATTTTCATCACTCACTGTTCACCCAATCGTATAACGTTAAATTTCATTGAATTGTAAACAGATAAACGAAGGAAATAAATCGGAAAATACGCACCTGACTTGGATGACGTACAGACGTCGTTGAGGTCCCCGAGGTCCGCAAGCTCGGGGGCATGATTGGTCGACTCGGTGTCGTCGGGTAAGCTTCGACTTCTTCTTACAATGCAGATCGGGGTGACGAGCTACCGGCGGATGGGCCACGAAGAGGGTCACGGAAAACAATGGGCACAAAGCACAAAAATTAGCTGGTTAGACGTACGGAAAAGGCAATTTATCGAGGCATTTGTTACACAGGGGGCGGCCTGTTTAAAAGCTCCTAGCGTATACGGTTCATAGCTATATGTCGTGCCGAAGTTGTGGCTGAGAAATAAATACGCAATTAGGTAGTGAGTAATCCGAGTGTCGGTCATCTGGTAATTGTACGTATAACAGCAGTGGGTTTTTTCTACACGATGACGATAAAGTGGGACGACTGCATGATGCGATTCGATCAATTTATAGTCACGGCTCGCATCGCGAGACGAAAGAAAACGATAATGAAAATCCTTTGGATTTATCGTGCGGTTGAGAAGCGCAATTAGCCTCGACCCATCGTTCGTAATCGCGTATGTGCGGAGTTTCCTCTAATTTTTAGTTTAAAAACGTAACCGAGAGTACCGTAAAAACCCTCTCTTAAAAAGACGATTAATGGATATTACAGGTTAATTAGCATATTTTAATAAAGGTACAAATTTAGATACCTGCTTTAATTTAAGGTTGTGGGAAAAAATTGTGATACGGTTACTTTGAATTTGAATTTTTTCTTTTTTTTTTTTTTTTCAGCACCAACTAAAATCTAACGAAGACGTTGATATTTCCATGTTCAGATTTTTTGTGAAAATTCCGTGCCGGTCGACGAAACAAATTTTTATTTTTTTTTGTCCAAACTATAAAAAATATTAATCCGATTTCACGCAGTCTCGAGAATGTAAAGACGTAAGTGAAATGTTTCTAGAATTATGATGTTGGATATGAGCAAAACGACCGACGGTGTCAATTGGCAAAAGGAAAAAGAAAAAAGTGGGTAAATCACTCCAAGTGACTTGCAAAGTGGAAGGCCTGCCATTCGTATAATTTGTTCTTTCACAGACAAGGAGCTCTTCTCAAGCGATACGTATATCGTACGAGTTAAGCGTTATGCGAATAGTGGCACTCTGTCGTATACAATGAGTATATATATACACATGCGAGTATGAGCAGTTTCTGTCAGCGTCTTAATTTACACGTATATATAGGTATAAAATAGTGAGTAAGAGTGGCGAGAAGTTCTTTATTATTTTTGACGTAATCGCACAATACACACGGCACACACGCGCACATGTCGCGGGGGAAAAAAAATTGTTTGCAAATTTGCTAGAGAAGAGATTAGAAGCGAAGGCACTCCGAAGCGGACTCATCTCTGTCCGATCACGCTGCGATCTTGCTCCGAGTTTAATTGGCCTCTACTTATCCCGACTTTCGCAGGCAATTAAGAGTAGACTCACAATCGGCACGTCCCAAGCGTGGCTGAAATACGCCCTGCTCAGGACAACTTGATCCATGGTACCGGGTCTTGACCGGAAATGCAAAATCGGGCCGCGACGCCAGGCATTTAAAAACGGCGTCGTAAACGCGGCGAGACGTCGCAGAACGAGAGATTGTACAAAACTAACTACGAGCTGTTACACTGACCGGCTCGGAGGCCCGCGATGAATTCTGGTTGTTTCAACCAATGGCGGAAGGAAACTTTCTTGGACTCTCAGCGCTTGTTAATTGACTCTTCCCTCTACCTTGACCAAGTCTGCTCCTCCTCTCGCTGTCCGACTCTTTTTATCCGCGCTTCTCTCTTTCTCCGCACATTTCGACCATTTATCCACCGCGTTTATCAGACGCGATTTATCGATCGATCGATCGGTACGTGGGTGATAATTTATACAGGACGAATTTTTTTTTTCTTGCGTTTGTTGTCCAGGTATTTTGAGAATGAAGCTTCGGTGACTGGAATTTTTGATGAAATTTGAGAAATCGCCCGTATCTAGGAATTCTTCAAACACTCACAAAATTAGTGAGAATTGACGTTATGTATTCACGTAATCGATTCGGGTTAATTTCGGACGAGAATTGAGGCAAAAATTTTACGAATCAGATACCGCGTGTGACGAGAAATTTTTTATATTTATTAATTTAATTGTGTATGCACGAGTTTTTGCATTTCGCGTATGGTTTACACTGTTGAAATAAGTTTCACGTGAAAAAAGACGTTGTTGTCTTTTCGAATAAAGAACAAATTCTATTCTTTGCTGCAGGCTCGACGGATTTCGTTACGTCTACGTATTGCGGTAAAAGGTTAATAACTACGCGACTGACGACGATTTATTATACACGAGACAGAATCGTCAGTAACGTTGTTTTGCCGTCGCGTTAAAAATAACCATTAAGACGAAAAATATTGGATATATGACGGAAGACAAGCTCGCGTGGGATTCCGGAACGAATACACGCGAATATAAAAGAATAATTTAGCACAATGTTACGTTAATTACAGATAAATTTTTAGCTCTATTTTATTATACAACAGCCGTTCCTGTTTCGCAAATTTTTTCACGGTAATCGCGATTCGGAGGGAAAATTATCACCACCCTTAAACATTTCGATTTTATTAATGCACGCAAACACACACTAATTCCCAGTGTATAGTTTATGCGTTTGTTTATACAGTCCGCTTATTGATCTTCGTTCAAAAACATACAACATATCTCGCACGCAAAACATTGCAAGCCGATATTTTCGAAAGCAGAATTTTAATACCCTCGACGAGATCGCAATTTAGATGAAAATTCTGCATCCGAATGATCCAGGCACCGAGAAAAAACAAAGTGAAATTAATTACATACGATGTGTACATTATACGTATATATAGTGTATAGTACGTCGCATTAAATATGTGTCGGTTTTGTCCCAGACATCTTTTTTCCTCCATGAGCTATTAATAAACTGGTCCGTATCAGTCGGTTCAATCTATTATACACACGTTGCAAATATCTACGTTCGATTGGTCGGAAGAATACTTGAATTGGGAACTTTGAATCTAATTACATTGGCCACATACACGAGTTGCATTATACAGCAAATGACGTTCTAGCTTGCTCCGAGTATTATAAATATAAATTTTTGTCATTCTAAAATTACCTGGTTCGATGCGCGTCTCGCCGTAATTCCCTCCGTTCGTATCGTGCGTTAAAAACACAGGTAAAAACTGGAATTGAATTTTACACGACACTTCGATAGTATGATATACTTACTGTTGCATAATTGTATTTATTAACAATAGAGGTAAATACAATAACAAATCATACATAGCGTACAGGTGTCGGTTCTTCTTTTTTTCCTTTCCATACGTGTATTTAACGGGTGATTAGTCATTTTCTACCGTATAACTACGAATGCGTGTAGAATTTATATACCTAGGTGTGCAGAGCACGTGTTTATCCATCCTTCTTCAACCTCTGCTTTTTTCTTTCCCATTTAATTTCTTCTTTGGAAAAGCACGATGAGGTCATTCGTAGTCAGTACTATACGTTCATTGGACATTGAGAAACTCGTTAGATAACATCTGAAACGGCGACTGAACAAACGAAAGTTTCACATGATAGTTACATACGGTTAAAATTGTCGGGCTGTAACAAATTTTTTTTTTTTTTTTTTTTTTTTTTCATACCACATAATGATAAATATTCATGTCACGCCAAGAATTTATAGCGGCATGTATACGTATATGTATGTATGTACGTGCATATATTCGTTTTCACAATAAACATATATAACTTACATATACTGTATTGTACTTAATTTATTTCAAGGTAATATATAATAGCAGAAATCGTTTTTGTTGCTTTTTCGTTATACAGGTGGTTATAACCTTAGACCGGTTGAAACGAGGATTTTGCATGTAATATGTATTTCGTTTTTCTATCTTTTTGCATAGATTCGTACGGTAAACTTGTACAAACGTCGAGCCAAAACACAGTCGTGTATGGTATTAAGAAGTGTTTTAATCTGCGTTGCTGACGTATATTTTCAGTTCAAGAGGAGAATTAAAAAAGGCTGCGAATACCGTAGGATAAGAAAAAAATATATATATTTATAATTAATCAACGAATTTATACGTTTCAGAACCCGTAGAACCTAAAACACAAGTTTTTAGAAAAATGCTGGCTGAAAAAATTTCAAACTTGTAGGATTCTGCAACGAAATGATGGGCATGAAAAATTACCACGTCTCGTTTAATTTGAACTTTGTTTTCCTATACTTTTTACTCCTCGTCACTTTTTCTGAATAAACGATTATGTTATTCTCAGTTTACACATTTATTTCTTTTTTTTTTTTAAATTTGTAAGTTTTTCGTTTTCCCAATTTTTCTTTCAAAACTTTTTTCTTTCCGGCTGCCGAGTCCTATCAGTTTCAAATTTTTCACTCGACCGTTTTCGATACAATCGCGGAAGTTTGTCGGAGAGACCGACAGACTCTTCGCGTTTTCACGGTGACGAAAAGTAGCGCGAAAAAACTTTTTTTTTAAATTTATAATCGCAGGTAATTACAGCCTTTTTTAACTCTCTAGTCGTTTAGATTTACCGCCAGTTTGTACAAAAGTCAATACATACGTAATTTTCTACGGAACATTTATCTTTGAGTATTCAAAGTGTCTGTCACGATAACCATTGAAGGAAATACATCGGACTTGGGTTATTATTATTTATAGTTAGCCAATTCATATCGTGAAAAATTCGTGCGATAGGAAATATGTAATACCGTTTCGATGTACAGTTAAATAAAGGATGATCCATTTATTTCTCGTGGACCTAAGATAAATACTACAGGTGTACTACTATAGATGGAGAGTCGGTTTCTTTTTTTTTTTTTTTTTTTTTATTTTTTAAAATTTTTTATTTAGCGGTATCCAATGCGTGATTTTGAAATCGCAGATTCAACGAATTCGAGAAAATTCAACCGGGGGTTTATTTTGCATTTATTACGCTTATTTCGACCGCCCACGTTCAACAAATGATGATAGCGAATTAAGGAAGATTGTTTCCCATTAGTAATCGATGTTTTCAAATTACATATACATATAAATAATCAACAAGGATAAACGATTAGCCTCCTGCCAATGTAATAAATATTACATGCACCGAATCAAGTGTATATCGTCGACATAGGTATACGTGCATAGAATAATATGCCTTATAAAGTATCGTTGTACAGAAATGAAAGCCACCGCCTAATGGCTCGTGTTTCAAAGTTTAACCAAACAGGATATCTCGTTTAACGATAAATCGTATAAACGATGAATTTGAAAGTCAACATACCAGTTTATATGTATTATATATTCGAATAATTCGTTGGAATTCCACGCGTCGAAGCATCGTTATTTAGTTGAAATATATGTACGCGTGTATGAAATTTAAGCATATTAAATTCCTCGCGAAAATCGTTGTTAGAAAATCGAAATTACATCGCTTCATTGTTCAAAAATACACTTGGAATATTAACGCGGATATTTATTGTCAAAATAATACGACGTAGCACGAAAGCAGCGTATAATTCTGTATCGTCCGGAAACGTAATCCAGCGGATCGCGAAGTTCGATTTAAAAGTTAAATATTTAGTTTTCGTTGGTTATTCGATCTCACGTTTTTGTTTTTTTCACGATCATTTTGCTATCCCGTAGAAACAGGAATAATATTATTTTCGGGCCATTTGCTACTGTCAAAAAAAAACTTGAACGGTTTTCGCATTTATCACGACGAGCTATAAGACGTATAACTAACAAAACAGCAACGTAATTATTTTATTAGCGTTTTATAGCGAAATTATTTACCGCCACAATGCGTTATTCAAACATCGCTTCCTCGGCGTAACGTTTTATTCTAAAAGCCTGTGCAGTGAAGAACAATATTGTTTTAATCACATTTATTTTCGTTTCGTTACTCTTAAGCTCAACTTTCAGGTTTTACTTTTGCTTATACGCGTATTTCAAAATGTAATACCTTTTTTTTTTCACAATGAATTGATCCCATTAGTAGTTATATATCGCGTCTTGATTTTCGTTTGTTGTTTTAACCATCCATTCGTTAGTTTCACTTTAGTTTGTCGTTAATTTTCATTCAAATTAAATGTTACAGAAATTTGATCGTTATTTAAAAAATTTGCCCAATTTTCATTTGATTCGTTCCGTTTCACATCTTTTCATCATCAATTTTTTTTTCAATCTTTGCACAACTTCTACGTACAGGTATGTTTATTCTCATAAGGATATGTAACTGCCGATCGTTATATATACGTGTGTGTGTATATATATATATATATATGAAACAAGATACAAAGTTTTATATAAAAATTGCTATCCTCGACATTGTGTATATGAAAATGACGGAGTTTTCTTTTAATTCGGTTGTTTGCTTTTTTCCCTCGGGATTCGGATTTGCATATAATGATTCCACGCACGCAATGTGTTATATAATTATGTAGTGTCAAGTGTTCGGGTTAAAATGGTTGCCTTGGGGTACACAGAACACCGTTAAAGTTATAATACATATTAGTGTATATATATATATATGTATATATATATATATATATGTATATATGTATGTAGTAATAATATGTTTATATTTAACAGTCACAACAATGATATCGCATTGGTCGATACATAGGTAAATTGTGATGATTATCCTTCCGCATTTTTATCAGTGCTTACATCCTGTTCTGTAAGAAGAATGTTTGAAAAGAAAAATAAAAAAAAAATGAACAAGATAATTTGAATGAAATTTTAACCACCGTATCAAGAGGGTGCGAAGACGTTTGAAAAGGTTTAGTTTCGAAGAAATTCATCACTTTCAGAATTATGCAACATGTTGTAAAGAAAAAAAAAAAAAAATAATAACAAATTTTTTTCCGCTTCGTGGTATTTCTGAGTTCAATTGAATTTTGATTGCTTACGCGTTTCGTTATTAATCACACGAATAAAGTACCGCATTGTGTTGTTGAACTAAATAAAAAATAAAAAATTATTATAGAAATATATTTCACTTGTCAGAATACGCCTATTTTCAAGGTCCTCGCACACTCGCTTGAAGTAAGCATTAATTTATAAGCTGCAACAATGATAATAATAAAATGAAATTCATACTGCTAGTTAAAATTTGTATGCCGCATGTACGGATAAACTTCAGAATTGTTAATCAGCGATTAATCGCCGGTGCGCTGAACTGGGAATAAAATTACAAAAACTCCTGTTTCGGTTAGTTTATAGAATTTAAAGTGGAAAAGAATATGCATGAGGCATATTAATTTGGCAGCCATAGGCAGTCGCATGATTAGAACAAGAGAAAGGCAGTGTGTTATTTTCTACGTACTTATTATAATTTCTAATAAAAAGTAAAGTTCATAATCGGCGTGTATTAGTTTACAATCAGCTGTTTTTACTAGAGAAATGAAAAGAAAAAGTATCGAACTTCGGTGAGACGAAGAAAAGAAAAAAAAAATCGATAATAAAGATCACGGATCCTGATACAGATATTCCGATTAATTATACATCGTTCGCCAAGAATGTAATTTGTTTGAGTATGTAACGCACGTTTCGTTTCAGCAAGTAAACTGCGAAAGAATTACGTTTATAAAGTCTACACCTTAAATGAAACTTTCCCTTCGCGAAGAGACACTCTTCGAGTGATAAAAGGACTTTATAGGGAACCCGAGGTGGATATTGGACGGCTAGATTAAGCTTCGTCTAGAATTAAAAAGATTCAGTGGCTCTGAAGTGCGCGTTGAAATTCTCTCGTAGAATGGGCTCATTTTTTGTCTACGCGGAAGATGATGAACTCTTATCAAGCTCAGACAGAGCTTAAAAAAAAAAAAAATAAAAAAAGTTGAGAATAGTCGAGCTGAAGGCGATGGAGGGGAAAAAATGTAGGAGAGAAATTGTAAAAAAAAAAGACAATATTGTTCAGCTGCGCGAAGTGAATTCGATTAAAAACCTTTTCACGTATTCTATATTTGTCTTTCAGACTCGGTCCGTGATTCCCCGTTCTTTGATTTGTTTATTTTATTCGAATCAATTTACCGCTGAGTCGTCTATCTGTACATTCATAGTCCGACGTAAAATTTTATAGAATTAAAAGCTGTTTTTGGCTCTTGAGAAAAATAAAAAAGAAAAAAAAAAGCAACACACACACGCGCGCGCACAAACACATGGCGTTCGAGCTGAAATAATTATGTGGGTATAATAGCGTTATGTATTTGAAAATCTCATTTCTATCAATGACAATAATAATAGTGAAGAAAAGTGCCGGTGAGTAGTGAAAATCTATACATATACATATAATATACATACATATACGTGTGTCACATACCTACAATGGCATGTAACAAATTCTCAGCTATCATATTTTATACGTGTGGTATGAATGCGTATATAGGTATAAGAATAACACGTATGGTACAGAGAAAAAGTGATACGGTGATGAAAAGAAAAAAAAAAAGATGTATACTCACATATTTAGAAATGTTAATTTATTCTCGATCTAAGATCGTTGTAGGGCGTATTTTTACAATAAAAAGAGAATTATTATAATTATATATATATATATATAGATATATATTAATATTTACCGCATATATCACCGGCTCTGGTTTTCTGTTCTCTGACTTCTCACAGTTTCTACGTGTCTCTGTCTCTCAAGTCTCTCAAGTATCTGATCAGTCTGTCTCTTTTTTTTTTCGTTTTGCATTCTTTCGCCTAACTGCAAAGAAGACAAAGGCAATTTAATCACTGCTCCGTTTGTTACAACAAAGTGTATATATATATATATGTATATCGAATCAATTATATTTTATGAAAAAAAATTTTTTTTTCTACTCTACCAGGCAATTTTCATTCACTATTACATTTTTGTTTTTTTTTTTGTTTTTTGTACTTACTTAGCAGTTTTCATATTTGTTTCCTTTATCAAAAAAATCATTTCTCCGCCACCATCCCACATAACTTTTTCGCAACGAAATTTTTTCTCATTTTTCCTTCCTTTATTTTTATACTTTTAACATTATGTAACTGCAATGTTTAATGCACGTGGACGCGTGACTTGAAATCGCACGTGCAGCAGCTCTTTAGACGCAAATTCGTCAAATTGATTATCGTATGTATGTATAACGGAATCACTTATACAGCGAGCTTGAGGGAAATTTGTTAGAAACAAAGACGCGCCTTTGTTACCTAAACAATAAGACCTGAAATACGCTCAACGAAGATTTTCAAAAGGTCGCAGCACTTTGTTCACATTACGTAGCGTATAATTGTAATTATTGTCTTTGAGTATACGAAATGAAAAGAATATATAATCTTTCACGTGTTATTATAAATTGTTCACGTTATTATAAAGTGAATGGCAGAATACTTTTATATTATTTCGATACGATACTTACCGCGTATGCATTTATCGTTCAAGACACGTTCCTCGGTTAGAAAGTGCAGTTTCAATTGTACGTTGCATCTATCGGTTCGATAAAATAACATCGACGAACTTTTTTCAAATACTTTTTTTTTGCACGTTATACGTAAAAACGGCTAAACAATACCTGATTTATATGTATAAATTATTGCGCACATTGATTTGCGAAATATTGGCAATTAGCAAATGGCAAGTTACACCGATGAAACCTGAATCATTACGTTATTGGTTTAAACGAAACGTTTGTGTTTGCGAAAATATCCCGTGCTTGAATAAGTTTTGTTTTTTTTTCAATCACCAAGCATCGGATACATTGTAATACTAAATGCATATTTTCTGTTTGAATATTTGTTTTCTTAGACAAGGAAACTCAATTTCACAGTAGACAAAATCAAAGAAAAAAAAAAACATCATAAGAATAAATCGAAAGGTGAAATGATTACACGAACAGAAATTATATACGTGATACCTATGCATAATAAAAACACAAAAATTAGGATAGAATAACGGATGCGAGGATAAATGGAAAGACTCATGGGGCTATACAAAATGAACAAAAAATAACAATTTTACAGGTAAACAGCATCCCGTTTATTATATATGATGTGTATGTATATATGTATATATGATATCATATATCATATATATATATATATATATGAATTCCGAAAATACAATCGTTAACAATTACAATTCCGATGTGGTTTGAAATTTTTTGACCGTTATTTGATTATTATTATTACTATTATCATTATTATTTTTGTTATTTCAACTATTACGTAATAACTTTTCAGAATTTAATCTTGATATGTTTACGTATTTAAATGGTGTTATAATTTGTCAATTGTTTGAATACCGAAATGGAATAATGAGTGTATTTCAAAGAGAGATAAACATGGAGAAAAAATGGAAAAAATATATATTCGCAAACGCATGCATAACGGGAGATAAATATGTTGATTGTATTTACAGAATTACTATTATTTGTATTATACATTTTCGTATATATTTAAATACGAATTATTACTCCGTATATTTTTTTACTTCAATTTTCAGGTAATACGGGAAATTATTATGTCAAGACATTCGATAAGTACATATGTGTACGTATATGTATTATGTATACATACATCGGAACTTTATTTTTTGGTGCTGCCATTTTTTCGAGTTACTTGTTATGCATATTAGTTTATGCATACGTTAAAAAGTTAGGAAATTTTCGTGAGATCAACGAATAGCAGTGCGACTTGATAATTTAATCTCCAATGCCAATACTTGACGATTCCGAGGGTGAATTTTTCCTTATTCATTTATAATGAAAGTTGCAGTTTATTTCACGATTTATTTTCAATAAATTTTCGAGAAACTTTGCATAGTTTTTAAGTCTAGTAATGATTTGTTAAAGATTTTATTAATATATCGATAAATGTCAATTTGGTATTAAAATCACGAAATTTAAAATGAAAGCTACGGTTGACAAAGAAGTCTTAGCAAATTTTGCAGCGTCCTATTTCTTCCTTATTTTTTTTTTTTGTTTTTTTTTTTTCCTTCCTTCGCTAAGTTATATTTATAAATTTTAGCGGGTGCGTTTTAATACGTAGCGTGCTGTATAACATTGATATTTACAACGAAACCGTTAAAACGTAAAAATTAACATAATCGGGGAGTAAAGCGTAATTGACAACAATGAAAAGGAATTAACAAAATCACAAAAATAAACTGTCAGAAAACTGAGACAAAGTATATATAATATATAGATGGGAATAATAACACATAGTCAAAAGACGTGAGAAATACCTGGCTTGTTTCGGCGACGTGCTGAAATATGTGAAAACTACGCGCATAATTGTAAAAGTAAAGAAAAACGAACATGAATAAAAATAAAATATTCAATCGTTATCAACAAAATATTATGTACATAATGATTCATGGAATGTCCGAGAGAAAAAAAGCAGCTATAGTTATATATATATATATATATATATATCAAAGATTTTAATTAAAAAATACCGAGCAAATGCCCTAGAATACTGTTTGTCATTAAATATTGGTCGATATGAATCAAATATCTGAACGTGTCATATAAATCAAATTCCGGAAAAGTCGGTATGAGTTACATACTTATTTGTTTGTAAAATTCGTCGTAATGAATGTGATCGTTGTAATTGATATACGATATTACGGTAATTATATACAAACGGCTAACATATATTCGAAAAAACAAATATATATTCATATATGTGTGTATATAGCTACAAGTGTGTGTGCATGTATAAAATGATTGAAAGAGATTTAGGCATTCAATGTAATTTGTGATTCAATTTAAAGACGTGTGAAAAAAGCTCGTAAATTCGAAATATACGCCAACGATGTGCGAGATTTCTACGAATTCTATTTATCATAAATATTAATCAATTTTCTATCATAAATCCATATTATAATACCATAATATTTCAAAATCCCATTTGATCCATATTTAGTCCACTTTAGAACTAAGTTAACAGTTGCAATGATCAACGATGCGGTCTATCGTTGATTACAAATGAATTTTGTTAGAATGTATTGTATTTAAAAATACCTAATTATAACCGAAATACTAGTTTGACGATAGTTGCGCCGAACGTGTACCAGCGTAAAATTAAATTAATCCATTTAAAATCATCTACTTATCGTAATTTGAACGGACCACCAGTCGCATCTTCATTGTCCCTCTAAACTCCTATAAAACTTGAATGCTCACATTGTCCGGAGACGCGCATTACAGAGGTGCCAAAATTTTCGTTGACGGATTATACAATTACCCGAGTGTCTACACCCGATGACGATTTACCAAACGTTAAACCACGAAGCAAATAATTACAGGCGCTTGGGGGTCGATGTATCGTTTATAATCAAATTCGTCTGAGAATTATCGATTTTTAATTGTCAAGGCACTTACATACTTTCGTTTGGTAAAACATTATCAAAATAAAGAGAGAAAAAAAAAATCGAATGTACGGACGCTAGTAAGTGCGCAAATATTAACAGCTGCCGTCTAAAAAAGTTGACAAATTTTTCCTTGACAACAAGGTGCCCGATATTAAAAGAAAAACCTGCAACGCGATATCGAACTGAATATCATACAAGTGTGAGGAGACAATTTCAAACAGCCCTTAAAAGCTTTCGGACTTAACGAGATTGTGCTGATGTTGCAGCCCCTCGATCAAGTCCATGTGATGAGGAGGTTGAACGACGTTAATTTTTCTTTCTCTAAAATACTCCTGCCTTTGTCTGCGACTATCGGTGACCGCGATATGCGGTATGAAATATTTCTTATTATCATCATCGAGAACATGAACTATCTCGTCGTCTTGACCGCTCACCTGGGCAATGCTATCTGGAATAGGCAGCGGCTTAGCTACTCCGATACGCACTGTTCCCTTCGGCGCACCCTTCAGCGCTTGAACTGCCTGGTCCAGCGTTGCATTCTCCAGTGCAATATCGTTCACGAAGAGCAAGCGATCCCCTGGGATCAATTGCCCGTCTACTTGAGCCACACCGCCAGGCACCAGTGAACGAATTACTATCACAGTTTCGTTGGGGTTCATCGGATCCTGAAAAAACGGTGTGAAAAAAGGCACGACTGTGACAAGAATCTTCGTGAAATCCATCGAAATACGACGAAAAGCGCATCTTGCGATATATTTTTTCTTTTTTTTTCTATATTTTCATGAAATCTTTGGTAGAATTTCAGTTTCATATCAGCTGTTGCAAAGTTCCAGTCGACATTGGAATTTGTGAGTAGAAGCTAATGGTGCCAACATTTTGATCCTCTGCGAGAAACTGCCAGTCGGATTGTAGAAGACGGTGGTAAAAAGTCACAATATTCGGAATTAAATTCGAGCAGAGTATGAAATTGTTCGTACCTGATAGTCCAAAATCGAAAACCCAAGGCCCCTCTCTCCTTTAATCAATTCAATAATTTGCGGTTCCGAACTCCACATGGCAAGGCCTGTCAGAGGTTCAAGAGAGCGCGATTTCATCTTGCTAAGACTTGCGTCCGTCACCGTTGCCGTGGTTGTTGTAGATGCCAAAGAGCCGTCAGATTTAGCCTTCACAAGACGATCCATTGCTGGTAATAAATTCTGCAGGGAACCGCCTAGGATGCTCTGCGATGCAGCAAAGTAACGAAAAAACGCGATGGTATTGAAAAAATGAAAAAAAAAATGACAAAAAAAAAAAAAGGAGAAGAAGTAGAATTAACATTACAGGCATTTATCTATGTCGATTAAAAGCGTCGTGTTCGCGTTAACTTGTGTCTAACGTACTCGTGTTTGAAAAGCCGCTTGGTGCTGAGCTGTGTCAATTGGACAAAGCGGATCCTGCGAAGCGATATTTCTTCCGCAAACCATGCGAACGTGGAGAGGCAGCTCCTTAAGAACACTGACAACTTCCATATGGTTTATTCCAAGTAAACGGTATCCATTTACCTGTAAAAATAAGAGCGGGAGCTTTATCGTTTCAGACATTAGAATCGGTTTCAGTAATCCCGAGATAAATGTTTTTTTTTTTTTTTTTATTGTGGGGGGATGTTGGAACATAGATGAGAATTTGCAGAAAAGCCGCGAGAGCTTCAATTCGAGCAACGCGAATCACGGGTTAAATTATGAATCGGAAACTTCCAAGCTCCTTCAATGTTGATATGAAACAAACACGGATCAGCTTGTTAGCGCACCTCAAGAAGCTCGTCCCCGCTCCTCAGGCATCCGTTTTGTCCGACGGGTCCTTCGGGAAGTATGGATCTAATGTAGTGATGGGGTCGCACTTCTTGGCCGTCTTCAACGTCGACCGTACCTTCCAAACTGATACCCAAACCGCTACCTTCGGCAAATTTTTTTAGCTGCGCTACCTGTCGTAACACGAATAAAAATGTATAGTCGAGCAGATACGATGTATTTGAAAATATAATAACAGTAGCGAAATTCAGCGACGAGAAGAGAGTCGCTACGGATGTGTTGTCCTCGGAGTTGTTAACGTGACACTGAAAAATGGGACGAAAAATTTTCATACAAAAGCGTGGTCTCATTTCAATGAAACGTAGGTACCGTTCTCTATTGTTCTCAGTCCTTCACGATTAAATCAGGTTTTCCTACCGGGCGACAAGGTTCGGTAAACAGGTATTCGGCATCGGTCATTTCGAGTGTCACTTTTGCCAAGAGTGGTGGGGGAGGAAATCTGTGCTGGATATTAATTTTTGCCCCATTTACTCACGATAATCTCAGTATCGGGACCAACGATCTTCTGCCATTTGGACTTTATCGAAGCTCTTATCTGCGGGGTCAGCTCGGCGGACGGATCGCTGAGCAGCGCTTCAACGTTCGAAGCTTCGTCTCTTAATCCGACGGAATCGTCGCGTTCCCTTTCCTGCATCACTGAGCTATCGACAGTCGTGTGCGATTCACCCTCCGGCTCGATTTCCGTCGTTGTTTCCCCGTCCTGAACAGAATGGAAGAAAATGTTCGACATTAATATCGTCACTTTACTTTGTTCGATATGTTCGACAAACGATTGAAAGGATACCGAAGGGCTAACCACTCTGGAAATCTCGTTTACGTTTTTCACGAAATCGTATGAGGTCATAAAAATTTCTTCGACGTTCTTGAAATCATGTGAAATATCATGTAATCGTTGAAATTTTGAAATCACAAAAAAAAAAAACCTTATAAAGTTACAAAAAACCCCGTGAAATCTCGCGAAATCCTCTGAAATCTCAGCAAATCCTTGAAATTCCGAAATCCGCTGTGCAGAAAAACCGACGATAAGTGGTTGAACCCCTCCAAGAAAAAAAAAAAAAAAAAAAAAAATTGTTTCCCCGCTCACCGCGCTGATTGGAAAGCTTGGCAGGCTGGCTATGGACGGTGATCCGGGTTGCTGAGGGCCTTGTTCGCTGGCAGCGATGGCTTGTTGAAGCGTTTCATATTTGGGGCCACGAAGGTACCTTTCCAGGCACAAAGTGACGCTCTGCCCGGTGCTGCGGAGAACTTCGACAGCTTCGTGATTCGAGTATCCCTGAAGAGAATGGCCGTCGACTTCGACTATCCGGTCGTTTATTTGTATCTTATTGCTGAGATCCGCGGCGCTTCCCTCGCTTATGCTCTTGACGAAAATCCCCGACAGTTCCTCTGCGCGCAGGATAACATTACAGAATGTTACAGAATGTTAACAAATCAGCGAAGGAGCGAAGCACGGAAATTGGTCAGTGAAGGTTCCGGTTACTTTCCATCCCAATTACACAAACCTTTCTCGCACACGTATCCCGCTATTGTGATACCCAGGCCGTAAATGTCCTTTTTAAGCTCTACGGTGAATCGCTCCATTTCCGGAAGACTGCCGACGTCCAGCGGGTCCATCGAGATGACTGGCAAATTGGGCATTTGGCCGCCGGGAGTCGTCGCGATAACAGGAACAGCACTGACGGGAACGGGATTACGCACAACGTCCATAATGAGTCCTGGGCGTGCCTGGAAACAGTTTTCACACTCGCGTCAGTCGATCTAGCCTTGAAATTAACGACTATTGCCAAAAGAATTCTCCAAACATTTCTTCGTATTCTTTGTCTCATAATTTTCTATTCAATTGCGTGCGGGAGTAGAAAGAATCTACGTCGACGTTATTGTTCGTAACAAGAAATTACTGCCATTAACGTCGTATTTATTTATTTGTTAGTTTTTTACATACGTGCATCTCGTTCTCTGGTTCCTGAGAGTACATGTAACCGTTATCGTAATTGTTTTCACCCGAAGGACCGTTTCGGTTGCAAGATTCCGGCACGCTGTGCACGAGGTGTCTTTCCAGTTCGTCCGGATCGCCCAAGATTCTTGTTGGAACGATCGGAGCATGGCTTCCAAGTGCCTGATATGTAAAAGAGAAGCGAGAAAAAAATAAGAAACGTGTTTATAAGATTAGTTCCGAATTCGAGTTATTGAATTCGTATTTATAGTTGGTTGTTTTTTCGATATTTTTCGATATTTTTCAAAAATTTCCCGCACACGTAAAACCACCGTGAAATTATCCGCGTAAATTAATAAGGTGGGTGACTGTTGAACAAATACAAACAAAATGTAAACGAAATTAAAACTTCGTTAAACGGAACTGATTCATCGCTAATGAAATATAATAAAAAGTTGTACAACAAATATACATACATATGCATGTATACGTACATATGTATATATAGATCTACAGGTGTGTGTATGTACGACGTATTTAGTGGCTACGCTGCAAGCTTGATAAAAAAAAACATCTCAGTGTTTATTCCGAGCTTTTGTACCTGAATTTTCGAACATTTCTTCAGGTTTCTTTATACTTTCACTTTGATAAGATGTTTTGTTGGTTTGTTTGTTCGTTTGTTTTTTTTTTTTTTTAAATTTATTTATTACTCTCGGAAATATAATTCTTGGGACTTGATATCGATATTTCAATTACCTGGTAATCCGGAGACGTCGGTTCGACGGGACGAGCGACGACGAGGCGAACGTGAGTCCCGGATTGACGAAGGACAGCAGCGACCTGCTCGCTCCCCATTCCCCGAAGATTGACATCGCCGATTTGCAGGATGTGATCTCCGCTCTGAAGTCTGTTATCCTGCGGCGCGTGACGGGGAAATCGATACGTTGTGAATAAGGAAACAGAAAAAAGAACGTAGCATGAAATAAATATGAGAATCAGAGAAGACGACGAATAATTATACGGTATGTAACAGCTATGCTGTAGAGGTGAAGAAAACTGGAAGCAAAGAAATAAGATAACGCGAGAGGAGGGAAGGAGATGGATCAGCCTCGAGACGAAACGATTAGGAGATAGGAAAAGTGATGCAGGTGATCTCTTAGCGCCTTTTATTCTTAAAAGAGAGACTCGACCTGCAGTCTCTATTTTATATACGGAAAAGACTCGTCGATATTAGAGCTTACTGATCGATAGCTTTTACTCTTAGTCAAAGCAGACACTGCACTGCGGTACGCGTAATAAAATACTACTGCAATAGCTGTCGCTTGTACTTTAATCGTACAGATGTCAGCTTTATAATGCATAAATATCACGTTTTACTCGTTTTCTTTTCGATCTGATCAATTTTTCTTTTTTTTTTTTTTTTTTTTTTCTCGTTTCCAAATATAATATACAAACAAGATGGCAGAAATTGTTATCAAATTCACGTACGGTGGGTGCGAGGTGTATAATTAGGTATAAAACTAGATGTGTAAGAATCGAATGAAAGGGAGTATAATAATAGAACAATCCGCGGTTCTCGGATGAGGTTTTATACCCGGAGTTCTGCGCGTATAACGAGCGAATTTTCATCCCGTATCACATTGTAACGACTTGCATGTGTGCGATTGTTGGCAAAATAGTCGTGCATACGTGCGTAGAACCTCGGACAATGCAAATGCATTCATTCATCACCGTGGCACAAAGACGAGGGAATGAGAGGAGAGAACATTAACGTGTGCCTGTAATTTTATTCAGAAGGCCGGTTATGCCGCCCCAGTTTTTCACCCGAGAATTTCAACCTCGCCCTGCTGATTTCATAGAGAAAACAAAACTCCTCCCGAGTATCTCTCTCAATAATCTCAACCTCACGACCTGTTACAAACCCGCTGATTCTTTCGGAGCTTTCGCGAAAATATCTCCCGTAGGTATCGCAAATTCAGGTCCGACCTCTCTCTCTCTCTCTCGCCTCTTTTTTTTCCCTTCTTTCGCACTTCCGTTTGCTTCGTTACGCGGATATTTTATTAGAAAAAAAATCTCATCACTGAAATATTTCACGAAGAAAGGAGAGAAAAAACGTGAAATTTTATTTGCCAACGATGAGGGACGGGATTTATTTTCATTTCAATTGTTATTATTATTATTATTGTTTTTTGTTTTTGTTTCTACCCCGGATCGAAATATCGTGCGGGATTAAAAGTTGAAATAAAACGTAAGATATTTCGCGATTATGCCGCATTCGTACGTTCTTCCCTGTGAATTATTTGCAACCTTTTTTTCTGTTCTCTGTTCCATTTTTTTTTTTTTTTGTCCCCGCGAACGCGCTAATATAAAACAGACTTACGCGATCGGCAACTCCGCCCGGAAGTATCGTCTTGACGACGACGCCTGTGCTCCGTCCGCCAATGATTCCGAATCCAAGACCGCTTCCATCGTTGATCAAATTGATCACTTCAACTTGTGCCCACTCCGTATTCAGCTGAAAAGAAATTTGAAAAAGCAAAATCGATGAGTAAATGAAAAACGAACAGTTTCTCGTTGTTTTTGGTCTGTGGCTTACCAGTCTTAACTGTCATAATTCGCACAAACACTTGTCTAACCACCGAAAGTAATTTTTTTGAATTTCAAAATTCGTTACAATATCCAGTATAATTTTACGATCGTCTTTCAACGTTCATAATTTTTTGCCAATATTACCAAACGCCCGAATTACACAGAGTTTCGGATATAACGGAAAAAAGAATGACGATGATTTTTATAAAAACTTTTGAACCGTCTTTAATAAATTACTGTTACAATCGTCGTCGCGGTTTTTGAAAAATCAATGGAACAATATTGAAGCGTTGAGACGGCGTGAAAATAACGGACGTAAAATGAAAGAAATAAAATTTTGATTTGGAATTGGAACAGCTGCCGGGCAGCAATATCCGGGTATATGTATAGATAGTACATATGTATAAAAGGTACATGGTATATACAGTATGTACGTATCGGTAGGAATGGACCGCGATCCGCTGTAATCTAGACGGCAATTTAGCATTTTCAGAGTTTCGCGACATAGAATCTATTGGCGAAATACGCTGCAGTGTGTGAATTCAAGTATCCGCAATATGAAACTGATACGGCTGCCGTCGAGTTTCTGTGGCTTCATATTTCGATTCGTGAAAAATTTCCTCACATTTTTTTCTCGTTAATAAGTATCTTCATACATTTCGCATTTTCGCCTTTAATTACCATCCAGGGTTCGTACGCTTTTTAGAAAATCGGAAATTCCCTGACTTTTATCCAGGTATTTCAGCCTGAAAATAACATCTTTTTTTCAATAACTTTCCAAGAAACGTAACGCTGATTAATGAAATTTGCTTTCACTATTAATACCTTTGATATTACCTGATAACTATCCTCACCGTTTGACTATCGATTTACAAACAATAGCCTGCGATTTTCCGTTCGAAAGAAAAAACCAAAGGAGGTTTGGTATTAAGTAATATTATACATGAAATATATGAAATTATACTATGGAACAAAATTTTGAGTGCAATCTTTTTTTTTTCTCAAGATCGATAACAGTTTGTATAAAAACGAGAGTTTATTTCTTCGACGGACTAAAAAAGCAGTCTTTTTTTTAAATTCCCCGACTGTTTTCTCGGTTTTCCAAGTTTTCTCTGTCATCGTAAACATATACTGAGCTCGAGTAAAAAATCATCGTAGAATTCATCTTATTGTTAACAATTGTTATAATACTGCAGTGGGAAACGTGTTACATCGCGTTATTGTATATTTGAATACATAACGTGCAATGAATATATATGACAATGACAGGGATGAAAAAGTTTTTACGAAATATACGAAATAATTGGCCACGCTGACTTTAGGCGATAAAATTTGAGCCTCGTTTTACAGAAATTTTCCACAACTTTCTACCCTCCCATTACACCGACGCTTCAGCATTAGGTAGTAAATTTGGCAACGAATCGCGCGAGTACGAGCAAAGCTTCCGAAAAGCAATTAGCGTTTCATTAATTATCTTCAAAGGACAGTTTTATGTATAATGTATGTATGTACGTACGTATGTACATGTGTTGTATCCTTTTTGTTCTTCGCCGAGAAGCCTTTGATTTTCAACGTTTCTCTCTGATGTATAAAATACCCTGTACATAGAGTGAAGCCAAGCGAACGAACGAGGGTAGCAAAATTTTTGTATAATGTATGTTATAATAGGCATATTTTTCATCTTACTCTCTTTTGAATAACGCTCAAATTTTTACGCTTATTATTTTATCATTTTCAGTCCCTCGTTGGAACGTCGAGCGGCAGCCCGATTAAAGACATTCGTAATTTATTTATACGCGGGGAAAACTCGGCCCTATCGCAGGAATAGAAATGTAGGGTTACGATATACGTTTGTGAATAATCTCAACGTACAGAATAACCCGAATAATACATATTTTCACGTGCAGTTTGGTACAAATATAAAATATTACGAAATTAATAAATTTCTAATGTTACGTAGAGAACGAAAAGCAAAAAAAAAAAAAAATAATAAAAAAAAAAAAAAGAAGATAAATAAAATAATGATAGATAAATGATGGAAAATTTGTTACACGGTAAAGAGTTCGTACAATTTCAGTCTGTGCGATAAACGCGGTGAAAATTAGAAGAAAATAGAATAAATATTTACTGCTAAGCTAGACAAGCTTTGCATCTACGTAATAACGGTCTATTTTGCTTTCCTAAATCGTCTAATGGTCCACTATAAAATAAAAACTTACAAAACACAGTAAATTAGCTGTATTTAAAGAAAAAAATTATATAAGTAGAATACGCTTCGTATTACATGTACATAGACGCGAATCGATTTTACGCGAACGTATCGTCGTGTAAATTTATATTGATCCAATTCCCTCGAGGCGAATTAAACAAATAGGTATTGAATTAACACGAGCGAATTGAGAATGTGAGGTGTAGAAAAGATCAAAAAATATCTGACCATTCTTAGAAAAAGATTTGATGTATTATACAATTTGCAAACCCGATAAAATTTACATACGTATAGTTCCTTCCGATAAAAAATAGAAGAAAGAAAAAAAACACATGTTTTGTTCGTGAATCATCTTTAGCAGTAGCTTACGAATGTTTTAATTGGTCTTTGTGAATATATACAAAATTAAACACAGATCGTAACGATAGACAAAATTTCTTTTACAGACACGATGATCGAATCGGCCTGTTCGAAAATCGACGAGACGTGCGAAGCTGGTAGCTGATGTAGGCTAAAGATGCAATGATCAGTTCTTGACGAGGTGAATTATCCGCTAAATGTAGCATAGATTGCCTTAACGACGAAGCTCTTAGCCGAGGCGAAAAGGGAGGCGATAGAATCGGGGAAATAATGGAGAAGCCAAGGCGAGAGAGCAACGCCGATACACAAAGCCCAATTAATTAAGGCGGGGTAATTTACGGCGACGTTCTTCATATGGATATGAATTTCTACGCTCTGTGTGTATGTATTTTTACGTGTATTGTATCGCGGCAAAAGATTCAAGAAAGGTGAAATAAAAATGTCTCACCCCGGGGGGGTGAAATTGGTTTTATTGCTTTTTAGATTAAAAGAATGAGAAAATATTGCTGATTATACACGTCAAGTTGTAGCTGATTGAAAATAAGAGACAAGAATGGATTATATTTCATATTTTTCTTATATTGAGTTGTAGGTGAAAAAATTTAATGCGACATTTAATGAAATTTACGAAAAAACAAATCACCATTTTGCTATAATCAAGACTGTATCGGTGTAAGATATAATTGCGTTGTTATATCCTTACAGACAGTTATTCTTATTTTCAATTTTTCTACGCATAGCTTTATTTTAAACATCCTTCGACAGATAAAATAATATATTTTCTTGTTCTGGTTTTTATACGAAGCAAATATCCCTGGCAGAAATGAAATTGTGATCTCTTTCATCTCCCCCACGTTTCACCCGAGAAATTATTTTCCCGTAATAATTGAAAAACAAGAGAATATAACACTGCACGAAACAGCAGAGCCCATATTGCGCAGTTCAGATTTACCAATTTTCCGCAAATTCTCGAGGCATAAAAGCGCTCGCGGTTTTTACAGCTCGGAGTAAGACGGCACCGCCTCCGGTTTAAAGCTTACCAATAATTGTTCAATCCGTGAACGGTTGATTTGTTCGACCGGTTTTTCCGCTCGCGGAAATTCTCGAGCTGTTCGCTGGATAAGAAAATGTCTGGAGAAGAGAAGCGCGCTGGGGGTTATTGATTTTAGATTCGATAGGTATAGGCTGGCAGCCCAGGGTCTTACAGAGCGAAGGATTTTCGTCTGACCCAGTAAACACGTATAGAGATCAAACAATGGCAGTACGTAGTAGGAAATGGCAAACGCGAATTCGACCGAGACGAATTTTGATGCAAAAGGTGGAGATATTCCGAAATGAAGTTGAAGTTCCGAATTTGAAAGGTTTCGAAAGCGCTTAATTCCAAATTATTTGGCGGCGAAACTTGAAGTAAAGAAGTCGAACTTTGAAGAAACAACAAAGTTTCGAATGCTCGGAAATCCGACGGAACAAAGTTCCCGAAAAGTAAAATTCCAATGATTAAAATATACTCAAATCTTCGATCGTTCAGAATTTTTAATTTTCTCATTTTCCCACTTTTCGAACTTTGACCTGTCGAAGTTGCGCCCTTTCGGTATATTTTGACTTGATGTTTGTTTACCGAGAATAGCGCCGCTGTATCCATCTATCTTTTCACAAGTTTACGGATTTTCCGAACCAACGAACCGCGTGCCCTGAAACGAAAAGTGTAACAACTCCCGTCCGTAACTTGAAATTTCTCCATATTATACACCAAGTTTTGAGTACGATAATTAATCCGACGGTTGAGCACGCGAAATATGAACCGACTGTAACTCTGCGGGGCAAATATAATAGCAATCTAATTCTGCCTCGCTGCAGTTCAAACTTATGCCAAACAATTCGCCAGCGGATCATGTTTAGGGAAATAGTAAAACTAAAAACTACAAGATTCATGTTCATGCTCTGTGGGGAGATAACAAAAAAAAAATAAAAATAAATAAATAAATGAACAAAATTATTCTAATCAGGATCGAAGTGTTCGTGTATGCATATCGCGAAATTTTTCAAAACTGAGCGCTAATTGTAACGTGAAAAAATAATAATAGCCGAGGTTAGAGTGGTGTCATAAATTGAATGGGAATTTATTCTGAGTTAATGCTTAATAGAGGCAAAAAAAAAAAAAAAAAGAAAACTCTGTCAATTGTTATGGAAACTGATCTCGGACCTGGAGAAGAAGAATGAAAAGAACTTGAGAAAATAATCGATGAAAAAGCTGAGCTTCCGAAGGAGGCTTGACCTTTATAGATGTACTCTTCTTGAGATTCCACAGGGTCAGATTTGATTTTACACCAGATTTAGAAATTAACCGACAGGCTGGAACATTTTTTCTGCAATTCGTCGATTAACCGAGAATTCAACATCATTGCTGCCATAAGTTTAAAAAATCGGTACTTCGCTGTATTTTTAAAATTCTGTAAACCATGTTAGAATAAATCTTAGCGGTCCGCTCTCTGGGATAGAAATAAAAACGCGAAAAAAGCGTCAAATTCACGTTTCGTACCCGGCTACGAATTATCTGCAGAAACACAAATTTCAAAGGGGTAGAAAATTATTGTTAATCCTGTTGTTGAAAGAGATGAAGAAAAAAAAAAAAAACTGTTCAAAAAACCCGTTAAATCTAAATCAAAAACTTATCAAACGCAAACGATAAAAATTAAAAGCAGACAATAAATTAGCTTGACGGAAAAATTCTCGTTATACGTGCGACGAATAAGTTGAAATGCGAATCGGGGTGAAAAATGTTTGATAGATAAAAATAATTATTACATGCCGTACGTGTGAAAGAAAATTCGTGAAAACAGGGGAAAGTATAAGATAGTAGTAAATCATAAGGACACTGTGTTGAAAAGGAATGAGAAAAAGTTGGGTCGGAATATAAACCGTTGAGAATGTTCTTTCATAACTCTTTTTCCCCTGGCTCGTTATCCTCCTTATATACCCTCCAACATTCTTCGCATCACCCCGAGCTTTTCTCGTTCGCATTTCTTTTATTGTATTTTCCCTTCTTTCAACTCGTATCTCCGCAAACCAAACAAACACACCCGTAAATTGCGTGCATCAGCCGTACCACGTGACCTGGAAGGTTCGAGTTACCACCTGACTATTACCACGCGTAGAACAAGTTGGGAGGTAAAAATCGATGTGTAGGTACTTCTAACCTACTGGCATGAGAATAATATGGAGAAGAGTAGATGAGGGTTAAAGCAGGCTGCGATCCGCCGACACGCAACGCCGTTTGACGGTGGGTGAATTTTCTCTCTTTTTCCAAAGTTGGAAACAAAGGTGCGATGAGAAAAATTTGGTGAAAAATTATAAATTAGTTGAGTAATTGAATGAAATTTCAATTTAAGACTTTGCTTGTTCGAAATTACATCAAATATATAGTTATAATTATCCAAGGTTTTTTTATTTTTGTTTTGATATCGGAACCGTTTCCCCTTTAAGGCGGAACGTGATGCACAGTCTGACACAAAAGTTAGGAAAACAGAAAACAGCGTTCAAAGAATTCCCAGCAATTATGTCAGTTGGACCAGTGATGGTGAACAGGAATAAATAAAACAACATTCGTCGTTATTGTAATCTTCAAAATGATTGAATTCTGGTGTATAAATCGATCGGTTTCTAATGATTTCGAGCTTATTTTCTTCACCGTGGATGTTTTTAGAGATCGGCTTGAGAATTTTTCACGAATCGTTAGCCCGGAGTGTATAAAAATAGTTTTGCGCGAGTAGAAACGGTATAACTGTACAATTATTTGATATTTCTGGAACATTTTTTACACCATTTCCAGAACAATTAAAATCGTACGAAAATCACCAGAGTTAATTCAATTTAAACGTGATAATCACAAAATTTTTCTCAAATTGTTGTTACATTATCTAGTGTTATTAGAATTTCCTTAGATTCATTTCGATTACAAAATACATAAAAGGGCATGTAATTGGTTTATGTATATTAACCGTCATCGGCAGGATTTCAACCCATTGCTCAAGATTTTTAAAACGGTTATTTCTCTTCTTTTCTGACTTTTGTTTCAGACTGTAGGTCCTATTAAATCTTAAGATTCGGTGGTCGCGACAAGGCAAATATGCTCGACCCTTCGGCCTACGACCTTAATTATCGTTGCCCTGGCCTGACCGAGGGTACAAGGTATAATAATTTGTGTAGGTACCGGATGAAACAAACCGCGGTTAGACGGATATTTCCTTCCTTCGTCCAACTGTTGTGGAATATGTACGTGCGGGGGGTTCGTCTACCAACACGCGTGTAATATACAACCCGCCTTTCGTTGTAAACGGATTAATAATACATGTAACGTGGTAGGAATTGTTGAAATGATGTATTATATCTGTTTGTAGAAACCGAGTGAGAACGGAAGAGAGAGAGAGAGAGAGAGAGAGAGAGAGAGAGAGAGAGAGAGAGAGAGAGAGAGAGAGAGAGAGAGAGAGAGAGAGAGAGAGAGAGAGAGAGAGAGAGAGAGAGAGAGAGAGAGAGAGAGAGAGAGAGAGAGAGAGAGAGAGAGAGAGAGAGAGAGAGAGAGAGAGAGAGAGAGAGAGAGAGAGAGAGAGGAAATTGGTCGCACGAGCTTTATGCGTTTCTTTGACAAATAAAACCAGCGGCTTTTTAATAACGCGACCTTTTAACCGTTGTTATTTGAATACATTATGCGTAAATAAATGCATGATGTATGCACGGTATCAGGTATACCGAAAAACCCTTCGTGAAAAATATGATCTGAACCTCGGAATTAACATGCTGCCCGGAATATAATTAAACACACCTAAATGAAATCTGAGGAGCGACACACGTAGGACTTTATAATTATTCCAGGTTTTCTGACTTGAATTTTTTTTTTTTTTTTTTTTTAGCCACTTTCAAGCAAACGCTTGTATTGAAAGTGTTGAATATTTTTGTCAACGTGATAGCAATATTATCAATACTGCAAGCTATTCGATTTGTGATTTATTAAATATCCCTGAAAGAAAGCATCGTTAAATTGCTTAAAAAATAGAAGACGATGGGGATTAATCGTAAGATACTTTTACAGATTTTTACCCCAATTTTAATGTATACATATATATCGCGAAGTACTTAGCAAGGATAATAGAAGTTGCGAAGAATTGAATCGAGAGAGAAATCAGGAATTAGGAAGATTGAAAATTACGGATAGAAATTAATTTTTCAGGATTGGTTGGTTCGGATTGATCACGATGAAGCAAGCAGTACTCGCGAGTCTTGGCAATCAGTCTAAAAGCTCGAAGTTTATGGAAGTAGGTAGAGAGGAAAGAAGTTGGGTAGCTAACGTCGAGGCGTGTTTTCCTCGATTTATCTCCCACAGGGTTGTAATTTCCCCGAGACTTTTCTCTCGGGTGTTGCAGGTTTATTCCGCTTCTTTTCCAAATCGACCCGCAAGACCTCCTCGAGTAATTATACTACACGTGTGTAAGTACGCGAAGAACGGAGAATAACGAAAGCGCGGTTCATAACTGCACTGAGAAAAATTTCATTTGTTACGGTAACTAGAAAAATTGAGTAAGACAGGTATTGTTAAAAAAACTGTTTGAATATTGTTGGGATTACGAAAAACGAGGTACACGCCTAACCATTTTGCGCTATCAGTTTCCGAGCTTTACTCTACTTTTTTAGTTAAATAAGGCTTTGACGCCAATTTATCCTTGCACGAGCGTTAAATTTTCGCAACAGTTGCAAGAAAATCTAGCAACAGTGATCGTAATGAGAAAGAATAGTAACGGATACTAGACTTTCCGGTGACAGCTAGAAAACTTAATTTTTATTTTGTACCTGGAACTATATTTTTCGATTGTGGTAAAAAATGAAAATAGTCAAGGACCGAGCGGTAACCGGAACTAAAAATTTCTCTCGGTGTGAATAAATAACGAATTCTTACAATTAGTAATAGGATCTGGAGGTAGGGAGAAAAAATGGGGGTAAAAACTCGATCGCAATCGCCTCAATTTCCGTATCCCACAGACTGCAAACCTCTGCGGGAGTATAAAATAAAAACTTCACCATGCCCCCCCCCCCCCCCCCCCCCCCCCCCTTACTTCGGCTTCATCTCGCCGCGCAGCAGATTCCCCGGCATGAACGAGTTTCATTAAACTTTCCTGTATAATGTACGCGTACTTTGGACCGTAAATTTCGTCTCCCTTACTTTTCATTACTGCCGTTCTCTTTCCGAAATAGGATAAATTAAAGTGTTACATACTACGAATAGATAGAGAAGTGGATAAATTATTGTAAATGCATAATAACTCGATTTATTCAGTTATTCAATTCGACTGGGATTCGTTTCATTCGAAATTATATTTATAGAGCCTAGTTTACGTATTCGAGAAAACAAAGAAAAAATTTGTCACACGGTCTATTGGTCGAAAGCACGGTTGTCGACGATAAAGTTAATAAGATGAGATTGTTTCAATCGTAAAATTAGTTATTTGAAATGAAATCGATCAGCCGAATTGAAGGATTAATTTGTATAGGCGATAAGTGTTAAAGTTCGACTTGTGCTTGGTTACAATAATAGAAATACATGGGGTTAAATTGCACGCATAAAGTAGGAAAATAATTATGATATTGGTCAAACGTCGAGATTCCAAATTCCCTGGCTGGCCGAATATCGTGGAATATTTATGCCTTAAAATTTGTTCAAGTGAATTTTACCGCTCTGTCATCGTCAAATTGAATGTATATTTCGTACAACAAAGGTATACGAAAGACGTGATATTCTGAGTACAGTTGGATAGCCGTTGGCAAGCCGAGGTGGATCTGTGAAATACGTCAGGTGCATGCGAAACTTGAACGACGGATGAAAGAAAAAAAAAAAAAACAGAAAAACAAAAGGAGATGAAAAAATTTCTGACAGCGAATGTGTGTCTATATATCTACGCTAGGATAATGATGATAACAAACATTTTTATCACGGTTATAATAAATCTGCGACACTTATCTGTAATTATACTTTTTAACTTTACACTATCTTCTCGATAAGTGTTGATAATTATCAGTTAATCGGCCCGTATGAGATATTATCAATAAATCATTAAATCCTCCGTAGTTGGAAAATAATTCTCGATTGAGGGAAATAAAACTTTTTCAACGTATAATAATATTTTAATTCTAATTAATTACTTAGCCGTCGATAAAATACCTAATGAAGTTTGAGTGGAAAAAAAATTAAATTTAATCGAATTAACAAACGATCGGAGTTTTAATTACATTACAAACAATTTTAAACCGCACTCGTTTCATAATTTGATTGAAGCTCCAACACCATATGAAGAATATTGCAAAGCTTCTGAATTAAATCAAGAAGTATACATTCCGAAAAAAATATCAGCATAAAATATTATTTTACCTTTAAAAAGAGGGAGAGTAAAAAAATATTTAACAAAATATGTATGTATACTGAGAAATAGTTAACACTGAAAATAGTCGACACGCTTATTAACCCTTTCAGTCACAAAATTCAGTACGTATTTGTCGACGCTGATTACGAATCTGATGTCAAATTTAATGAAATTAAAAACAATCCCAACAATGGGGTGAAAATAGGGTGAATATCAAATGTTTTAGACAGCGGTCTTGAATGAAATTTGTGTGAATATTTATTTTAGAACAGTACGATTTTAGCTCGAGAATAGGTGTAAACCCCAATACTATCTGTATGCCCCCTTAAGAAGGGCGAAAAGCACCCCTATGCATTAAATAATGTAAATGTAATGGCCATTCTGAGATCTCTGTTTGTTGACCAATGAATTTCAAGTGATTTTAGTATACGTTTATCGTCAAATTTATCCGCCAACGGATTACATTCGCGAAAATACGATTTTTTTTTTTACATATGTTTATTTATAACAATTACAAATAATTGTGGATTAAAAAAAAAATTCTAACAATTCCAAAGTGTAAGTATTTTTTGTACCGGAAAATGCAAACAAAAATCAGGATTTTACGTGGAATGGAAAAGAAATGACAAAAGAAAAAAAAAATGGCGTCACTATAGCGGCTTCTGTGACTGAAAGGGTTAAATTACAAATACATATATATATATGAATCAGATGTGTGATATTGTCTGATAGCGTAGTTATAAGAGTCCGTTTTATACTCCGAGAGTGATTGAGAGAAAAGTGATTGTTTTTCCCGTCCGTTACAGTGATTCTGTACTGAAATAATTAATTCCGAGCATCGGAACTTCGAACTTTGACCGAGGAATTGACGTGAATTCGTTCGGAAAACGGATCGAGCCTCGATTGCGGTATAAATTCCGAACCTGTAATTAACCGGGTGCGTAACATGGAGCAAATAACCGAAGATATAAGGTCGAGTGTAACCCGATCCAACCGCACCCTCGCCGAGCCAAACATCCGATGAAATACTCGATCCGACACGAGAGCCAGTCGGCAATTTCTTTATGAAATTCTAAAAATAATAGAGGTTTCAAAGCTTTCATAAAACCGCTACAATCGTTGTCGATAAGAAATCTTGGAACTTGGAATGGAAAAAAAAAATAACAATTTACAAAACCGTGTAGATTGAGAGCAAAACTATTTATACATCAAATCTCGTGAAGATTCGTCCGACTTCCGAAGACTGATCAATTTTTGGAAAACTTACAGAGCTGCCATTTTATAGTACGAAATCACGGAATGTTAAAAATGTTCCGGATACTTGATTTTTTACAAGATATAGGACTCAAGATTTCTGTCCGTACCATATTTTATTTATTTTTTTTTTTCACGTTAAAGGATATGTCAATAAAATGAGGATCATAGTTCCGAGTCCCTACGGTAAATTTCAATTTTGTTTTGGCAAACAAAACGGAAGTGAGGAGAAAAAAAAAAAATTTATCAAAGTAGTTGTATACCGTTGTATAATATAATGGAAGAACATTTTTTTTAGTTCGTCTGAAAACAAAAAAAACACATCTTTTTCCCAACCGAGTGGGCAAAATAGTAGGTACATTTTCACACTAGTTCAAAAATGAAATCAAAATATCTAGTTAGATCAGAAAGAAAAGATATATCGATTCAATTCCCCCACTAGTACGGGAATGTTTTATTTTACGCACTAATTTAGATACGCAAAATCGAATTTTGCACACTCAGTAAGGAAAAACAGTACGCGTGTAAGTGTCTACGGCACTCGTTTCTTTTGCCGTCCACGACACGCTCGGTCAAGAGACTAAACCCGTGCGGGAATCACCTATTTTCCGCACTAGTTGCGCAATCCGCCATCTCGTGAAAAATTGAGTGTAGAAAGTCTGGAAAAAAAAAAAAAAAAAAAAATGCAAGAAATATAACAAAATGTGAGTAAACTCACCACCATGTCAGAGCCAGTCCTCGAGGCGTCACTGACCGCCGAAGGACTCCGTTCGACGACAAGACCCGGTGTCGCAGCGGCAGGGGCGGATGGTTGAGGGTTGTTTTGGGTGGCTGGATTGACGCTCGAGATGCTCGATGTCGCGGGCGGTGTTCCGGTAGCAATCGAGGACACTGCCGTAGATACGGATACTGATCCTGCACAGGAATGAGGTTCCTTCTCGGATTGAGTCTGACTGCCAGCTCCTGCGGCACCGGCGGCGACACCAGAATTTCCTCCTGCCGTCGCTGTCGTCGAATTTGAAGCCCCGGACAACTCATCCGGCGTCAACGAGCTCCCAACTTCTTTAACGCAATCAACATATTCCAGGATACTCAAACAGCCCCCCGGGATGTTCGTCAAGGTTTTTAAAATACACCAAGTAAAGAGGAAGTCTCAATTCCTCGACGAAATTTAACGATCCGCATGTTGAAAAATTTCCCTCTCTTTTCTATTATGATTTATATATATATGTATGGGGCATTCCTCGAAACTTTTCGAACTTGAATCTTTTTATCAACGATTAGAAGCTTCTGACAATTTTCAGAACGAACAAAACAAACGGCAGGTACGGTAAATCGATTCGTGCAATATCATTATTCAGTGTTTCTGGAAAAGTGTTCACTTACCTTGGGCGCTTCTGGCAACGACTAGCTCAACAAGCCCGCGGGCTTTTTGCAATATTGAAATCGCCTGCTCGTGAGAGATGTTGGAATCCAAGGGTTGTCCATCTATCGCCAATATTTGATCACCCTCGACTAGACGACCGTCACTGTAATTCAATGGAAAATGAGGATTATTACATGGAAAAAATTATTTTACGCAATAAAAGTTATTATATCAGGGTGGCGATAATCATGTTCAAATAAAATTTCTATAAAAAATTCACAATTCAATGATCATTTTCCACAAAACTTGAGTAATGTTGGATTTCTTTCAAGACCAAAAGCTCCAGAAATTGTGCACCTTCAATGCGTAAATTTAGATTCACAAACACGTGGCATTGCTTTGTTTTACATGAATAATTATAAATTGAACAATACCATTTTCGAAAGTTAGCTTGGCTGAATATATAAAGCATAGTCGAAGTTTGAAAAGAATTGATATCACAATTCCCTCATTTTTCTCTCACGTTTCCCTCATTTTTCTGGATAATAGAAATCCCCTGACTATTCTCATTATGTATATATTTCAAAAAGCGTTGATGTACCGCAGTGGTATATAATAATGAGTATATACATCATAGAAAATTCGGAGAAGAGAACACGTTCCAGTCAAATGAGTTTGGAGAAATATTCTCGTGAATGTTAAAACCAACTTATAGTGGTAAGCACAAAACATATCAGCAAAATCCCTGGTTTGTATGCATAACGCAATCGACCACTAAAATTATACCGATGGGGTGATGTTATCTCGTACATTCAAAGCTTGCCTACGTAACGTAACGATCTTGTTGACGAAGGGATTACACGCTAATAAACGAGGCTTGTTCCTAAGTATAACCGCAGTAAGAATAGGAAAGGTTAACCCGAAAGCGTAGACTCTGCATGCTTCGCATGAATTTAGGAATACGAATGAATAAATTTGGAAAATAAAATCTGGATTCATTCGTCTGGAAAAATTTTTAAATTTGAAACATCGAAATTCCGAATGATCGAAGATTTTCATTTCTTTCAAACTTTACACGTGCGCGGCTTGCGAGCAGTCATAAAACTTTTCACTGTTCGCGAATCCTGCGGATCAATATATTCGTAACTACTATTTGACAATCAAAGAGCCTCCGTAAGATGAGGCCGAATTTTTCGCATTTCGGAGGCCGCGTAGATTTTTTCGAAACAAGGGCTAAACTTGTATATTCTTACCTACCCCTAAAATAATTCAGTAAAGCCAAAAACATCCCCTAAAATAGGATGTGTCTGTATACGAGTATTTTTTACACGAGTATTTATTGTATAATACTTGAAATTCTACATGTATACCTTAGCATGGTCTTTATTTTGGAATTTATTGATATTTTACCGGGACGTTCCCATCTAAAAATTTGTTCCAAGATGCAGTTTCTCCTCTTCTCGTTATAACACGCTAGAGTCTTACAAAAGGAGGGACTCTGAGGGAGGATCAACAGGATAAGGACGAAAAGGACGAGAGCTGTTAGCACATCATCGCAAACACAGCGGCAGGCGAGATATCTGAGGAATATATTTGAGATTTGATTCTGATTCTACTCGTGTGAAAAAATTTTATTCCTTTTTTTGATAAATTTTTATACCTATACGTGAATTACTTTTCCCGTCTGTTTTCATTTTTTTGAAATTCGACTTTTTTAAGACATACCCGCACGAATTATGAAAATAAGAGTTACCGAAAGTGAAGGAAAATGACCTGAATTGCAATTGTGACCTGACGAACATAACGAAATACGTGAGCAATTACGAGTACAAGAGAAAGAAAGAAAGAAAAAGAGAGAGAGAGAGAGAGAGAGAGAGAGAGAGAGAGTGAGTGAGAGAGAGACAGAGACAAAAAATCAAGGGAACTAAAAAGAGAGTTAAGGGTGAACGAATTTTTTGCATTATCACGTTCAAGCGAGCAAGCGTGTGACGATTACACGCAAAATTTAACACAACGATGAAACAGGCATCGGCTTACGGAAAGTGAACAATTAGTCATGTGTTAATCCTTTGAAGAAAGCGTTAAAACGTCGTAGACCTGCAGTAATATGCATCTATGTCTATGTTATATGCGCATTTACGTACATTGTATGCATATATTGGGCTGATTTTTTTTTTTCTAACTTTTATTTTTCTTCTTGCATACTCTTCGAAAATTTAGTTTTTAGCCTAAACCAAAGCCTCGTAAAACCGGAACTCGGTAGTAACATTGTAAAAGGTTACTCATTCGGTTCGAATTTTTCAAACACTCTGACCGAAATATCTCTAAAACTATACAAGTTGGGAGGATGTTTTTTGGTTTTATTTTGTGGATAATAAAATTTTCTATAAAAAAGGTCAAATTTTGAATATTTTCCGTTTTTTTTTTTTTTTTTTAAACATTTTGTTGCAATTTATGACGTATAATGCTGATAGAATTCGTTCTGATGAAATAGTCCGTTGCGGTAATAACAGTTTAGGCTAAATAAATAAAAATGGGCAATCGAGACTTGAACTTTAACATCTTAGGTTTTATTTTTATCAACCATCGCAAAAGTAATTTATAACTGATTTTTTTTTTTTTTTTTTGTTCCTGCAATCAGACTTATGATGAAGGTAATCAGTATATCTGATGAGAGTATTTTTCGATAACAATTGTCGTGACATTGAAGAGAATACACGTGTTCGGAACACTGGCGAGGACGATGTTTATGTAGGTTTATCGAAATTTGAAAATACTTGTGTAAGAAATTTTCTCCCCATTTTTAAAGGGTCCATAAAAATGTTATACTCCCTAAAAATTTACGGACCGCCCTGTAATGGTTTTTTTTTCATGACCCAACACGCCTCTCTAGGAATTCTTGTTGAAAAACGAAAACGTACTAAGCGAATAAATCCTTGTTAGAAACTCCCACTGTAAGTCTATATATAAATTCGAGGCACGTATAAATTTCCTAAGGTTGGGTTCAAACAACATATGATAATGGTACGCGTTATATATACACGTGCATACATTACGCACCTGTGATTTATGTTTCACCCGCCAAATTTTAGTGGGTACGTTTATCATGGGTTACGAATTCATAAATTGTGTACACATTTATACACCACAATATAAGATAGCAGACGTATGACCGGTATTCGGAACAAAAAAAAAAAAGAAAAAAAGAAGAAAAAAAAAGGTTATACCAGGTACAAATGTAACGAGATGATGTTTTAGGAGAAATCGGAGCGATTTTTTTTTTTTGGACTATTATGTACACCTAATTGAGTTAAACAAGAACTCGCCCGAGAAAGTAAATTCGCAAATTGACAAAACGCAGTGAATTTTATTACCACAGCTGAAAAAATTCTAAGGTTAAAAAAGTAACACTAGTACTTAACGACGTAATGAAGCAATGATCAAAATTTAATGATAATTCAGGTTTATTAAAAAATATGAGTAATCACAGAAATGCAAATCTTCGATCATTCGAAATTTACGATAACCCTTCGATGACACCCGGGGTCATTTTGACCGGGACGAATTTTTCATTCAATGCTCACTTTTCCGTAATTGAAAACTGTCATTAATTTTTTCAAACGATTCGATTTTATATTTTCCAAATTTCAATTTTGCAGACATATTGAGAAAAGTTTAAAGTATGTCCGTGAGTTTTTAACCTAAAGTCCGACCAAAGGATCGCGTTAAAGACAGGTGAACAAACAATCATCCGGGTAAAAATCTTGGTCAGAAGTAAGTGCGTCGAAGAAGGGTTAACGGATATCCGTTATATCAAAGGCCTCTGATTTTCTAAGCCCTGAAAAATAACGTTTCGGTATCTCGGACAAAATTGTCACCTTATATTCATACGCAGGTATATAAAGTGCAGTTTACCCATGGTATAAAACGTGCGGTAGAAACTGCAAACAAGAGATATAAAGACGACGAGAAGAGAAGAGAAGAGAAGAGAAGAGAAGAGAAGAGGATAGTCATCGGTCCTTCCCTTCATAATACAAAGGTAGGTGTCTATGCAAATGCGGCTCAGTTTATATACATGAGGGAGCATCCCCGGAGGTTAAACTAGCTTCGAAGAGCGTCTCTGTACGAACCTTTATACCTACTACAACCTACCCCCGGCAAGGTTGCAGGCGGCTTTGGTTCGTTCAGTTTCTACCGTCTCTGCTCTGGTTACACTTCGGTCGCGAGTTTCGACGCAGGCGCAAAAATTTCGCCTGTTATTATACGGACCTGACGGTCACTTTGAAGTTAACATTCGACACCCCCTCGGCGACCTGCAAACCCCGCAAAGACACCGCAACTTTTCGCACTTGTTATACCAGGTATACTTATTAAAGTGCCGCGGAGAGAGTCGATTACGAAATTGGCCGGGGAGTCGGAACGGGATTTTTAAACCTGGCAAGAGTTCAGAATCAACTGCATGGATTGCAGTATTAGGTTTTCGATAAGGAAGAAAATCTGGGCGTTCAAATTTACGCGAAATTTTTTCAAATTTTTACCCAAAATATGGAAAAATTTCAAAAATGACAATTTTTTTCCCCAAATTTACCTATGTTCATAAAAATTACAATTTTGCAGGAATCTTTTTTCAATGATTCAATATTTCTGAGGAGGCATTTAAACCACGGTGATTGATTTTGCAATATTTGAGAAACGTCTTGAAAAAAAAAAGTTTCAAACTGATTGGATGAGTAGTTCTGAAACTGTAGATCAGAGTGGATTCGGTTGTAGAAAAAATAGGTACGGAAGATTAATGAATAAAGTCATTTGAGAAGAAAAAAAAAGGGCTGCAGTTTACAAATACGGTGAGTTGAAAAATGTTTCATCTGTAACTCGCAGCGCGGCTCGAAAGCTTCAGCGCAAAGCTTTAGAGAGCTTAATTTCAGTCTGAACGCTTTTCAAATTCGTGCGGTAATCCGGTTACGACAGTTTTCTCTTTGTTTTTTTCGCTCTTTTTATTTTTCTCTTGCTAACGCTTCGTTAACTCGATATTTAACGTGGGAGAAGTCGCAGAGTTGCACGAGTTATTACACACACAAATTTTCCGAAAGTACGTGACATATTAAAGTAAGAGGCAGAGCTTTTCCGTTAAACGTAACGTGTAATATTTTATTCCTCTAGCACATACCATGTATTTGTACGCGAGTGAATTTTGTTTTAAGGTTAAACATATGCGAGTAAATTCTTGAATGCGTGTATATTAATCACATTTGCAGCAGCGCACGAAATTTCATCATATTTGCGCTGCGGGTGAAGTTGAAAAAGGATAGAAAATGAAAAGAAAAGAGAAGAGAAGGAGAAAGACAACAAAAGAAAAAAAAAAAAAAAATTCATGTCGTGAAATAAAATGAAACTTGTAAACGAGAATTCTGGAACGAGGAGGCCGAGATAAGAACGAGTTTCGTGTAACTAATTTATTTTATTTCCGATCTTGATTCCCTAATTTAAGGTTCAAGAAATTATTCCCCGTTGGAAGTTTTCCTCCCTCCTTTGCCCTGAACCTAATTTCACAAGTTTAAAGTAGGTGTACACGTTTTAAAAGCCCGAGGTATACATAAAAGAAACGCGGTCCGAAAATTTTCCCAAGGTATGAGAAAAATATTCAAAGAATTTTATAATTTTGCTTCGAAACCGAGCAAAAAACCCAGATAAAAAAAAAAAAAGAAAAAAAATTTCCCTATATTGCAGAAAAAATTAAGTACGTGGAAAATTTTCTCGATTTTTTTCCCCCTTTACATTACTTGTGATTTATTTATTTTTATTTTTTATTTTTTTTTTTTTTTTTACTCTCAGCTCGTTAATACGACCCTAGATTGTAGATGTAATATATGCATAATGTACTTGAATCTTGCTTGGGGTAAATCAGCGCGTATTCAAGGGCCTGATAAACTATACGATATACGCGTCAGAGCCAAACGCCGGAAAGTTAACAATTTGGCGTACATTAAATACATGGCTAGGCTACAATGTGGTGAGAACAATATCTTGAACAAGATTAATCACTCCGCGAATCCATCAATTAGATCACCGACGTCCTTAATTCCTACGCAGCATGCGCCCTTTCATCGAGTTATTAATCATACGAGTATATGAACGTGATATTATAGACAAAGAATATAAGCTTCCTCAGCAAGCGGTCGGCGAGTCAATCGATTGAATTATTTCACCTGTCCACGCAGAGACGGTATCAAGGAAAATATCAATTATCATAATTGGTGGCAATGAACTCGGTGGAAAACATACCTCGATCACAAAAATCGTACACAGCTAGTTTCGATTTTTATTTGTACATTGTATAATTTAATTGTCGTGCTTAGGTAATTAGCGACTGTTTATACGTGGATTATGAAATATCCGTCTTTGACTTTTCGCATCTAATGTGAGAATAATTCAGATAAACAAAAGCTTCGCGACGGATGAAATTTATCCTACTTTATTTCGTCGACTTGACAACGATCGAAGTTTGGAAATACGAACGAACGAAAAAAAAAAAAAAAAAAAAAGAGAGACTTTTTTTCCCCGAAGTTGCGAAGAGAGTATAAAAAGAACGTATCGAGAGTGAAGACTCGGAGTGTGGAAAGTGCACCGCTGCACAAGTGCCTCGGTAAAATAATGGTGGTTTAATAATGCAACAGCCAAAGAGCAGCGGCGCGATTATAGACGTTGAAGTCGGAGCGATGGGTAAAAAATTGAAAAACTAACGGGGTCAGTTGTGCAAAGCCTTCCGGAGTGTCCGAGTGTTTGTCTGTCCTTATGATGGCTGTAAAAGCGTTCGCAAGCCTGCAAGCTGTCCCCCTTGTGTATTATTCAGAGCGGGAATGAGCGCAAGCTCGCGAATCGATAATCAACAGTTTTTGCTTCTCTCCCTCTCTCTCCCTCTCTCTCTCTCTCTCTCTCTATCTCTCTTTCGCGACAGCCTTAGAGACCACCGACTACGCTACCGGCGTCGTCGTCGTAGTTTCGACCTCTTCGTGACAATGCGCAACGTATTTTTGGATCGATGAATGACGCGCGGAGAGTTATACAAACGTCCAGGCTGCATGGTTACATTTGTAAACGATGCAAGCCACCCGGAAAACCGATTTCAAATATTCAACGAGCTTTCGATATATTCGTTCTATTTCCGTAGTTCGCTGATTTGTTATTTATGGACACCGTGGAACACCCTGAAGAGTTTTTTCGGGCTGAAAGAATGATTCTGTGAAAAGAGATCGTTCCACGTTACGTGGAAGCTCGCGCTTGTGTGATTATTCACTTTTTGTCACATTTTTTTTTTTGTTTGAATTCGTCAAGAAACACGTTTTGACACTTCGATTATTATTTCTTTCGTGACGTTTATATTCAATCCAAAGATCACGATCCGTAACTCAACGATACATCATTCGAGAATCTTATTCCCCTGAGTTAAAAGTTCATGTTAAATTACAAACATTTTATGAGATTGAATTCAATTAAAAATGTAACAGTCGTGTGATAAACTTCTCAAAGATCAACTGGAGACTTGATATTATACAAGTGTGGCTCTTTTTTGTGACGTAAATTGATATTATGATTGATGTGAGTAATAAAAAAAATTTTACTCACGATACTTCATAAATTTTAAACAATGTACGAAAGGTGAAAAATCGACTGTGAGTGAAATTTTCCGCGTAACGTAGAACGCTCATCTTTTGACAGAATCTTTCGTTCAATCTGAACAAACTTCATAAGATATGCCGTGGTGGAATATCGCAAATTGTTTTTTTCCGAAAAACCGTAATATAGATACATATTATCGTTCGGCTCATGATTGCACCCTGAAATTGCTACCAAAATTATACCTTCCCTTTTCAAATCCCGAATCTCGTCCAGGTGTTACGTTGAAAATCAATTTGCTTTGCGTTTTGATCAATCTGAAAATTTTTACACGATAAACCTGCGTAAGTCGAATTCATTTATTTTTTTTTTTTATCTCAACATCGTCAATCGATTATCGAGGAAATTTCATCCCAGAAAACTTGTCAACATTGAAAAAACAATCTTTTGTCATATTGTAGTTACAGCAGTAAAAAAAAAAAAAAAAAAAATATTGAAATCAAACAAAATCGAAATTAAATAAACGCCGCGTGATCAAAGTACTCAATACTCAACTACATTTTTATGTCACTTTAAAGCAGCCTCTACCTACGATTTTAGGAAAGATCCTCATTCAACAGCGATTAGTTGAAAAAAATAGCAATTTCGACTTGAAAATTTTTAATGAACGGTACAAAAAAAGCGGTTCATTAAAATCGCGTGGTTTCTCATTGTGTCTGTTTTTCGTTTCCACAATTTTTTTTCGAACCAATAAGAAAAGCCGTAACAAAAAAGTGAAGAAATTGCAACACCGAGAAAATAAATCGAAAGAGAAAAAAAATATTTAAAAATCGTGAGCGATCGAGGCCTGAAGGTACTACGAGTGAAGTTGAGATGAAGCGACCCGAATACATAATGGGAGGGCATGGGAAATGAGGCAAGAGATGAGATTTCGTCAATATCCGGTGAGACTCGTTTGCCCTCTGGTTCGCCCACGCATAGGTGCACACACCCACACTCCACGTCATTTTGACTTGAACTTCCGAATTTGTGGATATTTGATATAAGATGCCACGTACTTAAAGCTCCACACGTAGAAATGGATAGGTAAATACCCATGTGTCAGGTATATATATATATATTGTATACAGTTCCGTTTGTCCAAAGTGTTAAAAGTTCAGGAAAAAAAAAAAAAAAAAAAATTGAAAACAAATTCGTTTCATCATGGGACGGGTTTCAGAATGATCGGGATGAAAAATAAGATTTTTGAGAATTTTTTGAGATTTTTAAAAAAGATTAATCTTTAGATGGATTTGAACAATCACAGAAAATTAACGGTGGAAGGGAAAAATATGAAAAAATTCAGGAGTGCTTTTTTTGAATTCGTAGAACCGTAGTAGAATCGTATAAAGAATCGTGAAGCGATTTAAAAATGGTGAGAGTTTTTCACTGGTCGAGTCGGCATGGAAAGCCCCATATAATAATATACATAATTAATTTTGCATATATATATATATATATATATGTGAGACGCAAACAGTTTTACAAATAATTTCCAGGTAGTGCAAAGTCTACGAAACGTACTAAAAATTAATTCCCCGTTATTTTGAGACCGTAATATACCTCAACTGTATCATTTTCAACAATCAAAATATGAAAATCCGTTTGAAGAATTTTTCTTCTTTTATTTACGATTCGTACTCATTAATTGTGTTTGAATTATCATAATCGTTTCACTTCTAACTTAAATATATACTTTTGATTGAAACATTGTAATTATAATCAGTAACTAATTGACGCGATTTAACGTAACTCGCGTATACATATCAAGATGTCAAAAGGTTCTAAAGGTATTCAACAGTTGCGATAATCTAATCGAGTCGAATTTTCGGTCTATACGTTTATCTGTCTTTTTACTTTTTCTTTTTCGTTTTCGTTTTTCCTTTCTTTCATCTCTTAGAACTTCTCTCTTTTCAACCATAAATTCACCTCACCGTTTACGACTATACTGCTGTGAAAAATTGATAAAAGTTTTCCCAAAGTACCTCATAGCGCGCGAACACGATCACCTTCATCAATCCCATCCAAATTCAACTCGATATCTCAGAAGGGTGCCTCGATAAATCTCTCCTTATACACGTACGCCTCTCTCTCTCTCTCTCGCTCTCTCTCTTTCTCATATAAGACAATATGCAAGAGGAAATGGAGGAAAAAGAACAAACAGCCAAGGGCGAGGCGAACGACTTCTGGAACTACCGATATTGCAAAAGTCATTTTGGCGAGGAAATGACGTATACAGCGCTGTATAGACCGACACACTGCGAACAAAAGGATGAGGAAAGAAACTTTCTCAAAGAAATTAAGCAGAATTCATGGCTTACATATCGTCATTACAGAAATTGGAAACCCTAGTTCGGGATGCTTTTAAGAATGCCTGGTCTTCCAACTTTTACGAAAATCACAAATCAAAACTTTAACTCGATTTGACTGTTGGAAATGTGAATGAAACACGGAATTGAAAGCAAAAGAAGAGAAATGCGACCACACGACATATATTGCCGCTGATGTTTCAACGCCAGGGAGGGCAAACGATGACCAAACACACGTTTGTTTGCACAACACAGTCGATTCTGTGGGATAAATGCACGCTATATTTTTATTTGTATTTAAACGTTTTGCTTGTTTTAATTTTATTTTAATTTTATTTTTTATTTTTCATGGATTGAAACGCAGACAGCAACGTGAATCAAAATTTTTTGAGGCACCGAATCGTCACGTTATAATATATCCTAAAATACTTATACAAACAATTGATTTGTTATCAACAAGCCACGAATAATTCTATAAATATTTTCGTCAAAGATAATAAAAAGTAATGAAAAAGAAAATTTGATATTTAAAATTATACCACGTGTGTATACATTACGTTACATATAAGTCTGTATCGAAGTGAACGAATCCTGTATATACGTTCAGCATACATACGTCGGCCAAAAATTCGCGTCACCGTATTCTATTCAAATTTTTTTAATCGGTCCATCTTTCCTTTCGTGACACAATAGGAACTGTATAGATTTTATTTCTAGGAAAGTGAAAATTATTATATGTAGTCTGGTATTGAAATATACGACTTGAACGATCCGTTTTTTTTTTTCCTTAAGGAAGGCGATGACGATAAAGGGGTGAGAAAAAAAAATTGACAAGTTTGTATAATTGAATAAATATAAGAAGACCGACGGATTGTAGATATCTCGTGAATATTTATACCCACGAAATTTGTGCAAATTGCAGGAAATTACGCGGTAAAATTCGTATTATACGTATACTATCAGCAATTGTACAGAATAATCATAGTTGGCTTAGTTCCCTATCATCTGGCAATTTCCACCCAGGCCAATCAAATCAACAGGCAACAATACGCGGATGAGCAAGAATATTGGATTGGATACTGGATCGAATATTGAGAGGCTGAATTATACTTCGACAATGGTACTATATAATGATAATGATAATAATAATAATAATAATAATAATAACAATAATAGGCGTGCTAACAACGATGGCATTGCCTTGGAATTGAGATAATATAGAAATTGCGAATAACGGCGATGAGGGGGGAAGGAATGAGGAGGAGAATGAGAAGGTGGGAGAGGTCGGAGGTTGGGGACGAGTTACTGGCTCGTTGATTTAGTTAGGAAAGTGAATCAGGCGAGTAATAACTAATTCCAATTAAACCATGACTATATCAAGTTATCGCGGGCGTTCTTGGCTCGAGAATCCGTTGCTATCCTCGTATAATGCGAGGGGGGGGGGGGGGGGGGGGGGAGAGGGAGAGAGAAGGACATACATGTACATACAAACAACACTTGACATTGTAAAGGTATAAGTTACAATAAAATCGGAGTTTCAAAAATACAGAAAATTCATGATAATCCGAATAAATAAATTGGGATATATTATTGAAACAAGAATTGAGATTGACGAATAATTATATAATAAAATTACAACTTCATTTTGCAAAGAGATCCGCTATTCGCGAGTATATATATATATATATATATATATATATGTGTGTGTGAATCAGACTGTGTCAGGAAAACCGAGTTGTCTAATTCAAACTCAATATGTTATAGAAGACATAAAATAAGAACGATTTTAAGAGGTTTTATTAAAATATGTTCATATTTAGGGTTCGCGAAAATCAAAAATGCGTTTGTTCCGAAGAATCACTTTCAGGCACAAAAATTTCCAGGCAATCTAGACGAATTGCGTTTCCTCTAAATAAAAAGAAAACAAAAAAACAAATCTGATTTCGGGAATGTGTAATTCGTATAGATCGGCTGGAACGATGATGTGAATTTTTTCTCATATAGTTGCACTAATGCCCACTAAAACGTTGCGGTAACAGATTTTTTGAAACATTATTACTTTTAAAATAAAATATATGCCGATAAATAAAAAAAAAAAAAAATTTCTCACGTTATTTTCATAAGAAACTTCGACCACAAAATGCGAACTGTCTTAAGAGTTGAGGTAAAAATCTGAAAAAATTATGCAATTTTTTTGAATTATTTAAAGTTGATTTAAGGGGTGAGGTGGAAAAAATTCGTCAACACCGTAAATAAGGACCATCCTCAATTATATATACACATATATTATTTGGTTTGAAACAATTCTTTTTCCTTTCTGTTTTATAAATTGAACCATATATATTCATATAAGGTTCAAGTTTCAAGTGATACCTTATACATTGTGTATATGTGTGCGAATGTATATTCATGACGGACACGAAACGCGGCTTGCCTCACTTCACTAATTAATTGCAACTTTAATTAACTTTGGTAGGGGGGATGGATGGTGTAAGTTAATTAAACATTTTTCATTTCTTTTTATTCCCTTTGAATTATTCTCGTTTTCCTTCCTCATAGATATATGTATTATTCCCAAAAAATTACAAAATGCAAGTTCTGCGTCGCGGGACGAAACGCGCAAGTGAAACGCGGTGACAATTTTTTCATTCCTCAAATTCACATTACACAGTATAAAGTAAAAAAATTTGAACAAAGTGATAAAGAAAATAATAAAAACATGCCAATACGTAACGTTTTAGAATGAATCCTTAAATTTCTTGCATAAATGTATAATCTCAAATTAAATACGCACGATCGACCGCAAAACTTTTCCATATATTTTCGACCGTCTCGCGCAAGCTTCCCGAAACATTTTGTATTCCGAATGGGTAAAGAAAACATGACGATATGTATAAACTTACCGAAATATGAACGTATATAGTAAAGTATATGGTAGATCCAGGCATGGCGAACGGATGCGGTTAAACAAGCCGGATTAGTACGCATGGAACGAAGGATGAAGCGGGGCTCGAGTTCATTCGAGGGTATTTTAACAGTCGTTCAAGCATTAGAAACGTGACGTCAAATACGCTTTTGTACGTAAGGTATATTATACACCAAAAGCCAAGTATATTGAAGGATGAAACGGGCGATTCGGCGTCGATGACGTCATATGCAATAAGTGCATCAGGGTGGTCCTTATTTGGGGGTTGAAAAATTAAAAATTTTCATTCAGACGCCCCTCGGATCGGTAGAAATCATTCAGAAAAAAAAAAATGAAAATTCTGTGTAAAGTTTCAAGCATTTACGTCAACTGGAACACGTTCCAATAAGCTTCGAAAATTTTAACTGTAAAATGCATGTAGTTTTTATAACAAGTTATTTCGTTTTTTATCACATTGGTATAAATTAAAAGAACGATTTAAAACGTGGCAGAATTGTTGCTTATAATGATAGGAGAAGAAACCTTGAAAATTTCAAAATTTTATAAATATTGTTTCCTTGTATACGAGTCTAATAAATGTGATGCTATCTGAGCTGATATAAGTAAAAAAAAAAAAAAGGAAGAAAAATATTATAAAATTATCATACGTGAATCTAGCGTAAGGATGAAGCAAGAATTTTGATTTATCGAGAAATCCGAATCTTCAAAGCTTTTTATGGAATTGAAGATCTCAATTTTTGGGGTGCGGAACAGAATTTTCTATACTCAAACGCGTGCCCGCAACTTTTCAACACCGAGTAATTGAATAGTTAAAAAATTCTCGCATTTGCGCTCCTCCCTGATAAAGAAGATCTGGGCAATGAAAAGAAATCCAGATCATCGAGATATGTAGTCGGATAAGGACACTTCTCGCATGATAGTGACAAAAAAGCGACTAAAATAAGTTTGATTAACCCTTCCCTGAAGGGGTTGACGATGTATTATTTTCTCACGACCATCACACGTTCCCACGAGTCCTGCATCGCTAGTCGAATTGACTCTCGAAGGACCTCAAGAGTCGATCATCTGGTCGATGTCTAGAACGTGAAACGGCAAACCCAAGAGGCCACTCGTAGCGTGAAACCCCCAAGTTATCCCCATAACTTATGATTTTTTTCAAGGTCTGTAAAACCTCTGAAATAGCATGCGGTTATAAATATTGTGTTAGAAGAGCGCAATTAGTCACGTAAGAAGATAAAAATCGGGATAAAATATAAAGAAGCGTGACTTGGCACGGAACGTTCCAGAGAATGGGAACGAGAGGGAAAAAGCTTCGGGAGAAGGAGGAGGAGGAGGGGCGAGGAAAATGGCGAATGTAGCGAAAACGTTAAGTGTCTCGCAAATAGACGGTTAATTTATTTTACCACCTCGCTAAGTGTTTCGCACGATTGAAGAGTTTCACGGCTACATTTTTCACGCGGGAAAACTTCCGACCCTTGTGTTATATGTGTGTGTGTGTGTGTGTGTTTGTTTCTCACTAACACCAGATACGTTATAGATACTTGCAAAATTGCAGAAATTTTCTTCATTTTTCCTTCATGTTTTTCGATCAAAATAAAAAAAAAAAAAAGAAATGCTACGAAAGTTGCAATTAATGTCGAGAATGTCTCGGTTGATTTTTATTAATATTTTCGATCTGAATGTAATTGAACCTAAGTGAAGATGAGTAAAAGTAAGAATAAAAAATAAATAGGGAATCAATGGTAATAATGGTGACAAATGAAAAAATAAAAAAATAATATTTTTTAAAAATGTGTTCAGCGTTCTCATTCACCCTGCGTACGTATATCGAATTATAAAATCGTATCAAATTAAATACAAATTTATATTTGATTTGTTTATTCTCACTGTTTGATAATTTGTTCTGAACCAAAAGCTTGCCCAGTTCCATCTTGGTCTCGAAATTTTCATTGCTTGATAAAGAATTCATGAAAAAAAAACCCAAGCCAATCGATTGGGTCTGTTTATTCGGAAATTGGGTTTTCGTGTTTTTGGGAAGCAGTAAAAATTAAACCTACTGTCTAAAAAACGTGCTACTCGGTGAAAGATGTTTTCTTTTTTTTTTTTTTTTGTTCACTCAACACTGTACTTGAAAATAAAAATAAAAAACGCCGATGGTGGTCGATTTGGGTTGGAATGTGTCGTATACATCGTACCAACTGCATGTAAAAAATATGACACTACGAATTTGCTCTACGGTTGAATATCTGCGACAAATGGAAGATACGTAAGCCGCTTATATTCGAGGAACAAATAAAACGAATGACAAGAGATTCGAGCTTCGTTTGTCGATTCGAGTTAGCGGCGTTGAGATTACGTTCGAAAAATCGGTGGATAATGTTTATAAATTAACGGATCGACATTAGGTATGTATAATAGTCATACATATATACTAGTTACATGTATACCTAGAGATTTAAGCTTTGTTGCCTCTTCTATTTTCCTATTCTTTTCTGCTTTCAACCGAGTTAATTCTCTTGCTACGTATTTTTTTTTTTTTTTTTTTGTATAATTATCCGCAAGTTTGTTTTCAGTGGAAAGTGGAAAGTGGAAAGTGGAAAGAAAAAAAAAACAGAATAGCGACCAACGACTGCAAAATTCACTTTGCAACGCCGACATTTTTCTTCTCTGCCCTTTTTTTCCTCCGACTCTGTTTCCGTCCAGTCCGCACTTTTGTACCTGCGGAATATACGCACGTGTATAACAAAAGTCGCATTCCCTCAATATCCGTTTACCGTATAGAGACGAACGACTCGCCAGAGCTTCGCGATTTTGCACAGATACGCATTTTTCGCAACGCACGAACCGTTGAAATGTTGAATGCAAATGACAAAAAAAAAAAAAAAAGCGATTGATATAAAAGTCATGCATAAACCGAATAATCATATTCGAACGGTGCGTAAATTCAACGCATGTGTGTGCGTGTTTTTTACTTTTTGTTTTTTTTGTTACTTTTTGCAAATTTTTATCTCAGGCATTCAATTCGAAAGCTCTCGATGGAAATATGTGAAAAATGGGGTTCGAATTCATACGCTGAAATTTAATCCACGTGATTTGTTTCAATACACGTACGAATTATGCATTGAATAACGTACTTCGGGAATATGAATTCGATTTTATTTATTAGCCGCGAGTGGAGTATGAAAAAAAAGAATATCAGGATCAAATTGTGCGGAACAAAGATGTGTACATTCGATTGAATAACGATGATAAGAAGAAAAAAGTACCCTGAACGAAATATTTCATCAATTTTTTTTTTTTTTGCTACGGTCGAACAAGTTGCCTGTCATAAGAACCTTACGCAAAAAAATAACGTTCACAGGTAAAACTGAACACGTCGTTTTCTTGGCATACGATACGTAACGAATATCAAATCAAACCCTGTCAAATTTGTCGTTACGAGAGCGGAATACCGGATGAATCGAGAGTTTAAAAAAAATCCAGGAATTTCGGTTCAACCGTATATAAGGATACAAGAAACCCGAGTGATGGATAAAGCGTAAAGTCGAACCCCGAGGGGGTCTAATATTTGACTAAATATACTAGGTCTCTGCGCTATACGACGCAGTGCTATAAAGCATACAGCTGAGGGTGAAATTCGCTCGGCGAATCTGATATCCTAAATTTATTAACTATCCAAGTATATAAGACAGTCGAGTTGTATTACGTAACGTGAGAAAAATTCATTCGTACGTCCGTTTCTCACAAAGTTTCAAGAAAAATGAACAACGCATCGTTTCTTACACGCGAAAAGAAAAGAAAATGCGGGAGATTCGTCGTCGACTCGATTTGTCGCGACATTCATCGTCATGCGTAAATGAATTAATTGCGTGACTCGGTTTTTATTTTTATTTTTTTAATTTCATTTCCCTTCACGTTGGTATTTATTCGGCAAACCGTTGCATCCAGGTTCGGTATATCAATCTTTTCGAATACCATATGGCTCGAGATCAGCGACGGGTTAGGGAGGGATATCCTTTGAGAATATTCCAAGGACCTCGAGTGTCCCCCTGTTTCCCTATGGATTGATCGTTTCCGAAGTGGATTATATGTCGGGAACCGCTGAACGGTTCACGGGCGAAAAGCCAAAGGAAAGGGAAAAAAAAAAGAAAAAGAAAATGGCAAAAAAAAAAAAAAACAAGGGAAAAGCAAGCACAATATATTCGACCGAATGACGCGAATCGATGGGATCTTGGGTATTTAAATAAGTATAAATTTTTCTGTACCGATTCCAGATACATTTTTTTAACGTATTTATCACACGTTGTAATTTGGGATCATTTTGAAAAATTCAGCAACTAATCGACGGTAGCAAAACAGGACCGTTTTTTTTTTTTTTTTTTCTTTTCAATTCAAATTTCGAAAATTCAAAGTATTTTCTATAGATGTGTTGCATGAAAATTTGTAAAATATTCATGATTTTTTTTTTTTTTTGTTTTGCCTAAAATTTCGTTTACACTTTGTAACGTTACGCAATAACATCAAATAGGCAAATCATTATAACGAAAGCTTTTCAAAGCTCGACAAGCTCTCGCAGCTTCTGCTACCGATTTTTGTTGTGAAAATTTGGTTACAAGTTTATACATGTACTCGACACGTAATAACCTTGTACATTGTACGCGTACGGAAAATAACTCGACTCGTTGAGAAAGTTTTCGAAACAGGATAAATTATTATCCCTTTGACGTGTATAATATATGATGAGCCCCTTGTCTGCAGAAATATAATATAACGTACGTATGCCCGAATTTCATTTACGAGTAAGATATCATCATAGATATTCCCTGCAGACTTCAAAGCCCACTTCCACGTACTCACATATACGATATTATTTGATACATACATTCCGCAAATGCTTGTTATAAGCGTAACAATGCAAGTTACGTGCGTGTATTTGCAGTACGACGGTTGTTAGAATGATAATATTATAATAATCGTCGAGAATTTCCAAGCTTTATATATAAGAGGTTCCGCGTTAAGGGCCCTCGAAAGAACTTGAAAAACCCCTTTTCTCCTCTCAAGCTCGAGTCTCGCTTTTATTATACCGCCTATACAAACCGTTCTAATTTCAACGGTAAGTTTTATCAAGCAAAGCTTACGTCCCGTCGCAAGAACTAGATAGAAACAAAAAGAAACAAAAAAAAAAACACTTCCCGGATCAAGCTTGAAAAAAGAAAGCAAAATCTCAAACTATTTTGCACTTCGGTTATGCTTGCGTCTTTTAATTATTTTTTTTTTTTTCTTTGCATCATCATCTTTCGTTGTATCAAATTCTTCGACGCGGTTTTGGATTTTTTTTTTTCCTTTCTTTCTTGGCTTGTGAATTTTCTTTTTTTTTTTTTTATTCCTGGGTGAAAATCTTCGGAAACAATTCGATACGTATACCTATGTTTACGCACGCTGCAAAGGACACGCGTTAGATGATAGAAGATCTGCTATACGCGCATTAAATCTGACAACAAGGAGGGTTTGTGGCTTATGTGCAGGCAGGAACCTCAAGCTGCGTGTGTAAATAGCGGTGGACCCAGAAATGTAATCTGCCTTACCCTTATTATAATAATATACATACATGCCTGTGTATATATTATAAATAAATGTACACGTGTATAATACATATTTGCCGAATAAACTTTAATACCACGAAGTGACCACGTTTTGTGTACTTATCGTACTTATCACGCGTGCTGAAGAAGCATCCTACATGTATTACGAATGTAACGTAAGGAATTTTCCTTAACCCTTTCACTCATAGTGGTAAGTATTCTTACCACCTATTTTGTATCCATTTTTTATATATTCAGAGAACAACAACAAGTTTCAACATATTTATTTGCGGTTTTTTTACTGGTTCTCATAGTATGCTAATGGTTTTTCAATACGCGAGAGTAATTAGGGCGATATAATGTGAATTAGTATTTTTGGAAACAAATTGATTGAAAAAAATCGAGACATTTAAAGGAATAATTCGTTTCCGATAAAGTTACATGTTTTACATAAATTGCAAGTTTTTGGGGCTGCTGTTTGTGAATCGAAATTTTCGCCTGTCGTATTGGAGTCGCCATCTTGAATTTAATAAATCTGATTTCAAATTCGTAATCAGCTATAAAAAAAACCATAGAATATCATCTTGTCATGAAACTTGAACCAGCACAATTATGTGTTAAATATTGATTCAATGTTTTTTCTGTCGCCTCATAATTTCTAAAAATATTATTTTCGTCCCTCTCGTCTCAAAGGAATTAATTTCATTCAAAGCGAACGATTACTTGGCTGTTATCAACTGCACATTAAATATGTAATATACGTGATTATTCAATCGAACGAACGAAATTTATTTGGATAAATGGGAATTTCTGTCAACCTATAAAAAAAATAAATTATTCATTTACTTGCTAGTACACAGTTACAAGAAATCGTTTACTTGTATCGGGACATTTTTTTTTCTTCTCATCAATGATTACAGGTAATGATGTATTTGTGTCGAATTATACGTACCAGCTTGAAATGTCCGTGTAATTGGAAAGTTTGTAAAAGTAAAAAAGAATACTCGTTAAATATAATAATATTATACATATATCGTTGGACGTTTTACGAAGAGAATATTTAAGATAAAGAAAAAGGAAGAATCGGCTATTTTCCTTTTGTTTTCTTTGCTCAAATTTTCCTTAAAAATAAAAATTACATTACAGCGACGAATAAAGATAACACGCGAGACAATTATATGACAAACGCGATGATAATAATAATTCTAGCGGTGCCGCGGTGGCCGTCGAACTGGGTAACAATTACATAGAAGTGTTGGTATATTTAACATAATATAATGTTCACTCGTGTATCCCGGTTAATGTGAAGGTGTATAAATGAGAGACACAATCTATGGCAATTTATATTAAAGTGATAATATAATTCGATGCGTAATACGATCCACATTATTACGACGACGAAACGTTCGGGGTGTAAAAATGACAAGTCGAGGTGAAATAAAAAAATAATAATAATAACACCGTGATCGTACATGGATGAAAAATTGTGGGAATAAAAATCGATTAGATTACCGAAAAGTTGTTTAAAAAGTGCACGAGTTTCCCTTTTTTGAATATTGATCTTTACTTTTTTTCTCCTCCGTCACAACGTATGTACATATATATATATACATACACATTATGTGCGCTTCGGTGAATTTTCCGTGGTAACGTTGATTAATTAAACAGTAATTATAATCTCGCAACTTCAGCGAACAGTCTAAACTCTACACAGAATATTACACGGTGATAATTAGGCACGGATCGATAGAAAAAATCTGCGTTCACGTGCATGGTGGTGATTCGAGAGAAATCATCTGTGTTGTTTTTCAAATAATTTTTAGGTAAAAAACAAACTTTTTACCACGTCAATCGAATGAAAAATAAATATCAACGATAAGGTCACATGTTATGGACATACGGGCATGTTATTTATTTCACCTCAGGTGCAACTGTGGAATGTGTAACTTTGAAAAAAAAAAAGAAAAGAAAAAAAAAACTTCCCGTTTTTTGAATCACCCCGACACACAGACCGCGTGAATAAAATTACAGATCCGCGCTTGATCGGCGGATATATTTTATACTTTTACCATTTTCATTTTCATTTTTTACACCACCGACAATAACGTATATTTAAACGTATTCCGACAGTACGGAAAACAAATGTGTGATATCAAATGTACAGAGGATGAAAACTCCAGATATATATATATAACCTGCCGTATGTATATACATATACATGTATACACTAACGCATAGCGTAACGATTATCGTTACGGGGTAGGAAATAAAAAAAAAAAAACAAAACAAAAAAAAAAAATTGTCCGAAAGATAGAGCACATAAACGTATAGCTGGGTACGCTGCGTGAATACACGCGGTAGAAGTTTTATCGCCCGTGAACACGATGCGATAAAATCGAGAAAAATAACAGGTACAGACGACAGTTCTTTCCTCGATGTCTCCCTCTACTAGAATCCGAATTTCATTGTGCATATTATACACCTATGGATTTTATAGCTCAACGATATTTTTATAAATACATAAGAAAAAGATGAAGAAAAAAAAAACGCAAATTCAACTCGTGCATATATAACTTACTGTAACGCATCATCGACTGCATTGACACTTACCTGAAACAGACAAGGATAAAATAATAGATCAGTGAAAGTTGCAGGCTGCACTCGAATGGCATAATTATACGGATATTTGATGTTTCTGATTATTTCCTGATAGATATGGACGTAATTTTTAATTTACGTAACCTCTTTTTAACGGGTACATATTATACTGAATTTCTAGCAAACTGCGGAACTTCACGTATTATTCACAGGAACTTTCCGACTCTCGCAATTTTCCGTGGTAAACAAGTTGTTTTTATTTTTAAGTTTTTATTTATAGTTTTTTATTGTTATAGTATCTTATTGTTGGATATATAGATAGATATTCATCCTGGCGAACTACGTTACGTTGATAAATGGGATAACAGTATAACAGAGTGAAAAATAGGTCTTCCTAATAGTCGCGTTTAATACAGCGTGAAACGATGAGAAAGGAAGACGGAAGAGATAGATGAAATAGGAGTAAGAGGGGGAAAAAGAACGTAAAACGGAAGGAATCCGATGTCATGGAATTTCGTCCTGATCTCAGATTTAAAAAACTTTTATACGATTTGCGACAATTGATCCGATCGTAATCGGAAGTTCATGTAAATTTTTGCGAAAATCAAAAGGGGTAAACTTTATTTTTTTCTTTCTCGATATTTCGTCGATTTCACGATACGACGGTTAATTTTATTCCGAAGCAACTGTTCGTCACAAATTCACCTCAAATCGGTTATTACCTCATTGTTTTTTTTTTTTTTTTTGGTTAGGTAATGAATAGAACATTGCCATTTGTTAATAACAATCAATATCGTTGAAACGTTGTGAAATAAAATACGCGACGATTCCAATACGATGAAAAAACGAAAGTCTTCCAGTGAATTTCTTTTCTGAATTGATTTAATATTTTTTGCTTCGACAGCTGCGCGATTTCAACTGCGATAACAAAATTCAGCGCGCACAAAAGTGGTTTTTAAATTCGAATAATTCTGTTATCTTTCGTAACACTAAAACGCCTAACTCCGGATGACTGTATTAATGAAATACTGTACAGAAATTGATTAGATCCGTAAATTAGGTGTCACAGTTGCCGCAAATTTCCAAGTGAAGAACAACTCCGAGAAGACGGAACGGATTAAAATCGAATGAAGCTCAAAAGTAGATACAATATACAAAGTCTCGGAGTAAAACTGAGGGGATTAGATACGATTGGCAAGTTTCTGGCTTTCCTCAACGACATGACACGAGGTAGCTCGAGGGCCGTGGAGAGTTTTCCGAACGATAGACGTTGCCGAGGGGCTGAAAAAGAAAGAAAGAAAGAAAGGGAGAAAGAAAAGAAAGACAACAAAAGCAGGAGAAAGCTGAGCGAAGTGATACCAAGACAGTATACCGTATGAGATACTTTTTTTTGACAAGAGTAAAACAGAAGGAACATGAATAAAAGAAATTTATAAAGAGTCCCGCGTGTCGTTAAAGTTGCTCGTGTCATGTTTCGTAAATACACATCGGAAACCGAAAATGCCAAGTGAAATGTTGATATGTGCCAACTCTGATACGATTCATGCGAATAATCAAACCGAAAAAAATTTCGCACGCGTAGTTTCCGTCGTCCCTCGGCAGCATGTAACTATACTTTGTCTAGGAAAGCGTGGGTGTATCTAGGTAAGAGGCACTCGACTGATAAGTGGAAATGCATGAGATGAAGCACGGAATAGCTTCTTGCAAGCTTCTGCGTGCAATGACAGAATACATCATCTTTTTTTTTGTCCGCCCCGAGAATTGACTATAAAAGGTGTTGATTGAATCATTAGAAAAAGTTCAATCATTTTATAAATCTCTCTTTCTTTTCTTTTCTTCTGATTTTTTTTTATTAAACGCAACAGATCGATGTAAAATTTGGTATAAATTTTATAATTTTCACTTTTCTTAAACATACAGATCAAAGCTCCTTGGAGGAAAAGGAATTAAATGGCGGTTTTTTTTTTTTTTGGGGGGGGGGGGGGGGATCCAAGTTCCAAAACTTAATGCTTAATTCCGAATTATTTAGTGGCGAAACTTGAAGTAAAGAAATCAAACTCTGAAGAAACAACGAAGTTTCGAGTGGTCGGAAAGCCGACGGCTCAAAGTTCCGAGATGCAAGATTACGAAGATTCAAGTTGAGATGGTGCAAAATTTCGAAAAATAAAGTTTCGATAGAGTAAGATTCCGGAAGTTAAAATATTACTAGCACAGCGTAGTTTACTGAACGAGAGAGTGTAAAAGGTCAGAAATACCGAAAATACAAAACAAAAAACGATCAAATTGTTGAAATTTCACCAAGGCCAGAAATTCACAAAACATAAAATCTTCGATCATTCGTAATTTCGATGTTGCAGATTTACAATTTCCTCATTATCGCAATTTCGGAATTTTAACGATTCGTCAAAGTTTGATTGCTTCGCTTCAAGTTTCACCGCAAATAAATTTCGAATTTGGTGTTTTCGGAACTTTTAAAATTCGGTATTTCAACCCGTCCCCGAATATTCGGTGCTTCGTCAATTTCTGCGGTGAAAAATAGACGAAAGAAGAGAGTATTTTCTCCGAGACACTCAGAATCGGCTGATGGGTACGAAGAAAATCGAGAAAGCGTCGACGTTCGAAAGGATAGGGTAAGCGTATTCTTGGATAAAAGAAAGTCGAACAGATTTGTGGGGGGGGGGGGGGGGGGGGGCTTTCCCCCGAGCCGAAGAAAAATGAGATGTCTCCCTAAAGTCGTTAACAAAGTGTAGTATATTTCTCACCCCTGCGTTGCATGGACATCCAGGGTGTAAGGACGCATAGTACGAAAACCATTATCCGCTCGTTCGGAGCATAAAAGACCGTGGTAGATATGTAGGTACGTGAAAGATGGGAGAGAGTATTACATGGTCTTTAAGTGCGGAGATAGAGATAGAGATAGAAATACGTTGAAATACTTTGATTAGACGATAATTCTCAAGTTTAATATAGTGCACAAGTACCCAAGGTGGCATTTTTAAAGGCGTTAAATTTACACCTGCAACGTGCATTAGTACACATATATGTATATACGATAATATTTTATCTTTGCGGTTATATATAGGTATATATGACAAGGAATAACAAAGTGAAATAATTATAAGAATGAATACGCGCAACGTCGTCGTGTCGGAAATTCATAAGTTTTTACTAAAAACTCTCGCGAGAAGATTTAATTTTTATACGTATATGTACTTTGATACATAACGAAACACTTGAAAGTTTATGAATATTCATGAAATATTCATAGTGGTTATGCGCAATGCTGTAATGTAATCAGAGGAAGTAGAAGAAGCTTTTAAAGAACGTGATACGCTGTAATATTTTTGACGAAAATAAGAAAATGCTTCTTTATTACAAATTTCAAATAATGTCGGTTATCATTTTCTCATTCAAACATCATCGATTCGTACGCGTAACTACTTTCAGAAACGATTTATGCTTTTTTTCATAGTGTCGAGTTCACGGGTATCCAAGTGTGCAAATATGCGTGGAGGTCAAAACTTGGAAGGGTCGATATTTCGAAAATTTCAAACATGCGAAAATAAAATAACGAAAGATGAATTGTTGGAAATCTTGATTTTCGAAAGTGTCATTGATCGGAATTTAAAGGTGCAGGAAAGTTTCATAACGCAAGAGTGCGTACTTCGTGAATCAATAAAATAAACTAAAAAAAAAAAAAAGAATTCAATATTTACTTATAAACCTTTGTTTCTTTTTATCAATATTACTTCTTACACCCTGTATAAGTACGGAACGAAACGAAAGACGGGAGACTAGAGCTAGGCGTTTAAGCACGAAGGCACGAACCCGCACATATCTCAAGTTATTACAAGGAAGATTCTCTTCCCTGTCTACATGTTATATCAACGACAGTTTTCTGCCGTATATCGTTTGGCCGCCTAAACCAACCTTGTAGGTACACCCCGTGCGATTTGATATCTCTGTTTACTCAAACCGCAACCCCAGCACGCGTTTATCGTCGACGAGAAACACAAGAGCTTGTAACTAGTTTATACTGCACGCTTCTTTGCTAAACGAGCCTGAATTAGCCGATAAAGACGTTTGACTTGGCTTAATCGGATGAAAGTTTGCTGGTAAAAGCTAAACAAGCGAATGAATTTTTCACCTTTCGGATTTCAACTTGCAGGTGAAACAAGTTTTATTGTTATTCGCTTTAAAAAATGACACGTCATCCAATTTTCCAAGGTTACTAAAAATTTCATCGATCAATGATAAGCCGTTAAGCTAAGAATAAAAATTAACGTCCGTCAAATCGTGATAATTGTTCGAATGAACTTTTCAAATTCACTTACTAAGCTCCGCATATTAAAGAATGTAGTTAGTATATTATTCAACAATATTAAAAATGGTTCAAAAACTTCTCCAATTATAAGTGACAAATAACTATTTATTTGGTATTTTTCTTCCAAGTTCGGATCCAAAAGGTGAAAAATTCATTCGCTTATTGATTTTCTACATTTTCACGTTTGGCCGGTTAAAACTAGCTGATCAGCTATTTTTCACTATTTTTTCTTTAGCCAGTTAACTTTCAGCTAATTATCCAAGTTATTGTCTCGGCTGGCTGAGCTTAGGTTAATTATTGTAAGATCGGAGAGTTGCGGGTGAAAATTCAAGACGAATAAAAATTGGCAGGACGATATTTTCCCGCTTGGTATTCCCCTCGAAATTATATCTCTCTCTCTCTTTCTCTCTCTCTCTCTCTCTATGCGTATAACAAGTTATATAATTAACCACACCACAGAGAAGATCGGCAAGCGTCTCCCGCTGTTCGGTTGACAAGGGATGAAAATTGATGCGAAACAGCCCCGGAAGTCGCCCGTATCCAATTACCGATTGTCATTCGTCTATACACAGCTCGACCCCGAAACTTGGTAAGGAGGTGTGAGAAACAGTGTCGGTTTCGAGAAGCAGAACTGGAGGAAGATGAGGCGGTAATTAATGGACCACCGTCGAAAACCACGTGGAATTCGTTCCTGACGCAATCAGAGTCCCAAAAGCGCTGTTAGATAACGGTGCAATTATTCCTACTTTACAAAATACGTGTAATAACGTAGCATTCTATGAGAACTCGATCAAGATTCTGCGTCGATGTCTCACAATCAGATTCATAATATTTTGTATCAAAGAACGTCCGCATTTCGAATGTATCCAATTATATAATGCGTTAATAAATTGGAATGCGCCAATTTTCAAAGTACTTTGCGATTGAAACTGTCAATTTATTACACAACTTTTTACAATGTAAATATATATATTTTAATCATTGCCTCGATTTTCACCAAATTTCGAGTAAATGTGTTTTATACTTGGATGCGGAAAGTTACGTATAAACTGATCAATGAAGAAGTAATTTTTTTTTTTTCAAGCTTGTACCAAAGAAAATTCTCAATTTTCGCATTTCTCGCGTGCATACGTGTAACGCATGAAATACGACTGTAAGCGTAGGATATATTTCTCTGTAATGTGTCCATCAATCCAGAAAGCCTCTCTTCGTCCTCCGACTCGAGGAAACTTTTAGCCATCCTCCTATACACTCGCGGATTTTCCCGGAGAAGCTAAAAGAAACACTTTAACATATACCTGTGTGTTATATAATCTGTACGCGATATTCCGCAGCTGATAATTAATTTACTCCAATAAAATCTGCAGACATCCAATTTACTTGCATACGCATTCGCTTTAATATCTCCATAAATTTTACATCATTATAATATACGAGATGTGTCTTCATATATTTACGATTCAAACTTACTCAAAACTTCACCGAGTTTATACCGTAGAAGAAAAACCATATTAGGGTGTCTCATACAGAAATTTTTATTTATTTTTTCATCTTCCAAACAGGTTCAAAAGTTCGATTTACGTATAAAAATACGCCTGTTAAAATTTGAACTCTTAATATTAACATTGAGAGGTTGCGCGTCGCACTTTTCTATTTTCCTTAAGAATAACACGGGAAAATTGGTTTTTGTTCCATTAGATTTTTATAACTAACGATGCGTCGGACCGAAAATTCACAGATACATTTTTGTATAGATTTGAACGCCCTTTAAAAAATGTATGTTGTTATTTTCTGATAAATTTACTCGTTCGATAGTTATTCAAGGTCAAGTTATTTGAGGACCTTATCCTTCAAAAATCTACTCTTTTAATATTATCTACTACTTCCACTATTTAAGAACCTTAAATAACTTTTGAAAGAGTAGATATATCATAAAATGATAAAAAGACCTTTTCTGAAGAGCGTTCGATTCTTTACAAAAATATGACTGTGAATTTTCGAGCACAAACTATTTTTCCCATCTTATTCTTATCGAAATTAGAAAAATGCGATGCGCGACATCTTAACGTTAATATTAAGAGCTCGAATTTCGACAGGCGTATTTTTATACCCGAATGAAACTTTTGAACCTGTTAGGAGGCAAAAAAATATATATTTTTTGAAACACCCTAATATATATACACACACACATGAACAAGGGGTAGAAAATCGATGAGTGAAATACCGTGATTAAAAATTATAATCTACTTCCTTGATATTTACATATATGCGTAACATTCTGACGATCCGGTAAAATTTTCTTTTTCACGATTTGCAGCATGCTTTGAATAACATCTTCAATTATAATTCAACATGCAGAAAGCGGAATTCAGTTTCCAGACATTATAATCAACTGGGTACTCTCCTCGGTATTCGCAGTCAAGTATTTCACCTGCCGTAAATGCAAACAGAGAATTCCTAGGATGGTCTAGGCTGATAATATATACTATACATTATGTAGTAGAGCGCAATTACGAGGATACCAGCGCATGAGTGCAACGAACGAACGAACAAACGAATGAATGGAGGGACAAACGAGCGAACGCGTAAATAGAACTTGATGGCATTTGTGGAATTGCGCGAAGCCTGCGGCAGGGATTGGAATTAGGAAGGCAAACATTCAGTTTGTCAAACACTAACTCGGCCTGTAAGCTTTGCCGTTCCTGCACTTGATCGCATTTCGCGGTGGAATTAACATGCGCGAATCTATATATTAGCGATTTATTTTCCACCTGATCTTAGCACAAAAAAAAAAAAAAAAATGGAAGCGTATCGTAAGAATTCCAACGTAACAGCGACGAGGTAGGTAAAAGGAGCTCAAATATCAGTGTGATTCACAATTCGAAATCGATTGATCGATTTATCTGGTTTTTATTTATTTTGTATTTTTTTATTTTTTATCTTTATTTTAGGACGAGTCATTTATATCATAAATCTCAGATGACGCGGGTATAATTTCAATTTCGAGAAACGGAATGCCGCGGAAGACTTTGCAAGCTCTCCGCGAAGTTCGAAGTCGGAAATTGAATGAGAATGTTCGCGCTACAATGAAGCTGATGAACCATAGGCGGAATCTATATCAGTCTATTCCAACTCCATTGGCAAGAATATATATTCAAAGAGATATGGAGTGCCAATCAACGATGCAAAGTACCATGTAACCGATAAGATGGGTAGGGGTGAAAAACCAGAATTGCCGATTGACGGAAGGACCGGAATAACGAATATTCATATATGGAATATATGTAAAGATTCCAAGTGTAGAAAATTAAAAACTTAGAAAATCGAAATGTAGAAAGGCCAAGACATGGAACAACAAGATCGAGAATATTAACAATGCGATTCTATATTATCGAGAGAAATTTTGACGATTGTAAAGTTTGGCATTTTATGTTCCGACATTTCTATTCTTTTTCTTTTTCATACGTAAAACTTTCAATATCTTTGAATTCTATAGATTGACTTTTCACTTGTTTGAAAATTCGCTACCGCGGTCCTTCGATTTTCGATCTTCCTGTATTTTTGCCTGTACTGACAAGAATATAGGTACGTTCAAAGCGAATCGGAGGTGGCACTCAGCGATGCAAAGTAGCAGAACCGCCAAGATTCCGGCTTTGAGCTTCCACCCTTAGCTACGTCTCTCTGTAATAACAATAAGAGACCCTAATACGCGATACAACGCGAGAATATCTCCATCCTCGGGTTTCTCACCATAGAAACTACCCGACGAAGTATCAACCCAAGTTACAAGTTTATACGCACACATCCGTACACCTACATTGCATACCCGCGTATACTCGAGTAAATGCGAAAATCACTCGACTCGGAAGCTTGTGTCTTACCGACCGCGAATAGAGTATGAGAATTGTTTGACCAAGAATATCACTGACCGTTTGCCAATTGGATCGTAGAAGAGGAATTCCATTAAGCTAAAATTACAACAATCACTCCAGTCGGTGCAATTAGACCGATCAATACCCAGCGCATGATTGATTGTAAGCGTAACGAGGGTGTTTCAAGGGTTGAAAATCCATCCTGCGTAAGGGGTTGAAGCTCCGGAGACAACTGCTTCGTACAGTAGTCCGGATGACGAAGGTACTTGTGAATTGGGTTAATCATTTCCGGTTTTTACGTGAATTAAGATTCTTCGCGAGGAGTCGAGCAGCTTCGGGAGTGGATCTTCCTCTTCGGTTCGGAACAATGTTAACCGGATTCAACCCTCGACCCGCAAAGTTTCTCTCGACGACAAGTTTCCCAGACCTATATCACGTACCCACCATTCGATACCGGCGACTCGGCGGCAGCAGCAGCAGCAACACTGTAACGGAATAACCTCACCACCCACCGAGTTGTAGCTAACAGAGTTTTCCCTAACTGGATTCCAGCGTTTCACCTCCGGCTAGTTCGGATTAAAACCTACCGCAGGATTTGCGTAAAAATTCGAATGGATGGATAACGTGGTTGTTGCAAGAACCGCGAGTGAAAGAAGCGAGAATCTCTCCAAGTAACGGACAACTTTAATTTCTTTCCATAACTTCAGCTTTATGTCGAGTATTAAAGTTGATCCCGGGTCTTGCGCGATGTAAAGTTAACAATATCGTTTACTCTTCAAACCGAACTTCCGGTTGGCGTATAGCTGACACCGAGCACGTGAATTCGTAGCCGAGGCTACGTCGGGCTGATGAATGTTTCAACAGAATCGACGACGTCTGTAGATCCATCCGCGAAACGTTCTCACATCTGGTATGTAATGTCAACCCAGCCGTCGTCCTCGCGTGGATAACACGACCAGAGTCGTATTATTCATACACGTCTGGATTCCCGATACAGGATGTAGGATAGGATAGAAACCGAGGAACAAAGCCGCGGGGTGTGTAACGTGAATACGATAAGGCTCGAGGAGAGTCGTGTACCTATTTCTAACACCGAGTGCAAAATGGAACCGCGACACGACAAGATTCGAGAGGTTTTCCAAGTTTTCCTGAAGCTACGCCGCGAGGCTAAGAAGATCCAAAGGTATAAAAAAGTTTCCAAATATTCGCCGATTGTATACAAAGACTTGGAAATGGATGCAAGATCCGTGTACGTATATCTAACTGCGAATCGCGAGCGATTGGCGTTAGCTTGCATCATCGAAGGAAGGACATTAGGAGTAAGCACTTGGAAGTATTCTATGTCGAGCTGAAACTCGAGGACCCCCTCCTTTCCCTTTTCCACTTTTCCCCTACCAGTTTTCACCACCGAATGGAATGGAATGGAATGGAATGGAAGTTGTTACAGGGACAATCTCGAAGACATCGCCGTATCCAGGCTAGATTATGGGGCGAAAGCGTCGAGCGAATGCTAACGACTCGAGCAACAAGTACCTACATCTGTAATCCGAACGTTCAGCTTCGCGTTCTTCACCGCAAGCGGTTATATAAGCTCATGATCACGTAGAAAAGGATTCAGGCGCGAGGATCGCGTTACCGGATTTCAATTCTTCCCAATCATCTTTGGTTCAAGGATTTGTATGATCGATATAACGGTCAATTTTAGCCGTAGGGCAGTAATTATCTTACTATTAGCTAATCGCTTCGTATCGTTCGAATTCTCTCAGACTTATTTCTGGAATGTGATTTCATTGGCGCAAATAATATTTAGGTACTGTGAAATGAAAGAAGAATTGAACTGAACATAACGTCCCAGCAAGTCCACTTTTTATATTTATGTTATTTTTTACATTTTCGTCAGTGAATATGACACAATTTAAACAAAAAATTCTAACATTCAAGTTGTCATATCAACATTCAATTTGTATTTTTCACTATTTTGTTTTACTCGGTAACACATTAAAAAATGGTTAAATCAAGCCAAAAATTTCAATGAACCTACCGGGACATTTTTTTTTTCCTAACCGTGTACGGCTGAAAATTTTTCAAATGATTTTTTCCAACTTTTGATTCAGAAACTGAAGCAATTCATCCTTGATTAAGCTTTGTTGGTCCGAAACAACTCTTTTTGTTTTGGATACACAATCTTTTTTCAGTACTGTATATCACGCGTTAAAATATATGTATATATATATATATTTACCTGCTCAATACGGTAAAAGTTCCACCTTTCGAACTATTAATTATATACATACATACACAATATACTGGCTTGGTATATAAGAATAGCATGGAATTACATAAAACGAACGTAACCTTTGACCGGTTTACATCGTTGAACTCATAAAAGAGTTTTACCCTTACGTACATGCATACTTATAGATTATCGATGCGGAATATACTATATATGTATATAAAGGGTACACATAATGAGATATAATTGAGACGAGAATATTAAACTTCGTATAATATGTAAGCTCCGAAGTAGAATGGAGACGCAGAGAAAACCGTGGTTGCTTTTTTCCTCTCTCTTTCTCTTTCTCTCTTTTTCTCCCCTGTTTTCGTCGCGCGCACCCTAGCAGTTCAGAAAAACTATTAATCTTTTATTGAGTCTTGCCGAGACGGAGTCGAGCCGTGCGGTTTGAGGGTTGAAAATCAGGTACGTCACGTCGCGAAATAGCCGAGGGTGAGAGAAAACGTTACCTATATATAGTAAGAAAAGATGGGGGGGGGGGGGAGAACATAAATAAGAATAGCTAGCTATACTTTGTTCTTTAAATCGAGAAAATAACGTAATTGAATTTCAGATTAAGAAAAGCAATTCCGAAGAAAGAAAGAAAGAAAAACACCGAACGACAGAATTTGACGAGAAATCAGAGAGAGAGAGCGAGAGAGAGAAAAAAAAACAACCTACAAACGGACAGAAAAAATAACATTTTAAAAACTTGCCAACCTCTTCGAATTTTTAAAACTTTCACCGACTATCCGACAGTTAAAATTATATTTTGGATTCAAACATACGTCAAGCTTTTTAAACTTGTAAAGAAATTGATGTCGCAAAATTTTCCCACCCTGGTAGCTTAAAAATTTCAATGATTTTCCACCGCCGTTTCAAGGTTCAAACAAGTCCCTGAAATTTCTCGCGGGTCATCCGGAGCCGCGTTTCAGTTTCGGTTCTTTTGCGGCCGGCAGAAGGGTGTCTGAATTATCGAGGATTAGCGAATCCCCCGGGATCGGTGTTCGAATGATCCCCGCGTGTTTTATCAACATCGTCATTCGTCGAAGCGACGAGAAGAAGACTTGGTCGCGTGGTAGACTCGGGTGTATATCGATCCTCCTCTTATACGGAAGGTAGCAGGGGTCGCTATATTTGGAACGCGAAGAGAGAACTGAACCCTCTCTTTTTCCCTCCTCCATTTCTTCGCTCTCTCTCTCTCTCTATCTCTTTGTCTCTTTTCACTTCCCCGGTGCCCTTAAGCTGTTTACGAGACCACGCGGCCGCGAAGGGGAAACAAAAAATTCAGAAACAAGAAGGAGAAGAAGAAGGAGAAAGAAAAAAGACAACAAGCATTTCTTCCCCTCATTATACAATCCGGCATTAATCGACCACCCACATATCCAACAGAGGAATAAATGTACAATACATCCCTGTAAACCGAGAACTGTCGACGTCTGTATTTTATATAAACTACGTTTTCAACGAACAGTAAAAGAAGGTAAAGAAGAGGAAAGAAAAAAAAAAACTCCAGCCCGATTTTTTGTCTAATACAGAACAGAAAAATAGATCCAAAATCGAGAAATTAAGAATGAAATACCGTCGATTTGTAACTCCTTGCAAATGACAGAACAAATTATAGAATCAAAATTTCAGTATAAATATTAAAAATAAAACGCGACAGCAATAAATTGTCTGTAAATTACAGTCAACCTTAAACATACATATAATATCATTGAACCGAAACTCAATGGATTAAAAATTAACAAAGTTATTAGTCCTCGGGAAAATGTCGATAAACCTGATTCAAATAAAATGTTATTCGTTAAATAATAATACGTCAGACTTATTTCGATAATCAATAATAAATTCTGTATCGAAAAGTATATATATATATTTTTTTTCTAATCTCGACGTAAAGTGTTGCATTTTTGAAACGGTAATTATTTCTCATAGACTGAAAAAAATGAAAAAAGAGTATGGAAAAAAAATAAAGAAAAATTAAATACGAATTTTCTTTACCGTGTTTCGTTTTCCTTCCTATTTTGATTTCGTGTAATTTTTTTTATTTTTTCTTCTTTTTCCTTTCTCTTTTCTTATTTTTTTTTTCACCTCTCATACAACGTTAACAAACGAGCGACTTTGTCGTCGTCGTCAAGAAGAGATAAAAGAAGGGGCCTTGCCAAGCAAACGAATGTTGTTATTTCGTTATACTCTGTATTGTTTCTTGCTTCTCTCTGCCTCCCTTTCCCTCGTAGCCCTTTCTCACGTTTCAATTCCTAACGAGAAGGTGGAAGCATCTCTTACATATTCAAAGTTAAGGAGGAGAAAAAAAAAAAAAATTTATACTTTTCTGAAAACGCAACGCTGGTGTAAGTGTTGCATGTAATATTATAACGCGTAGGTACCTACGGCACAGCTTTTACCTCTTACGTAGGTACGTACCTACGTAAAGCCAAGAAGAGGATAACGAAGACTCGAGTATACCCGCAGCGAAACAACAACCACACACACATATATATATATATATATATATATATGTATATATAAAAGATATAAACAACTCCTGGAAGAGAAGAGAAGCCTTGAGGGAAAAACTAAGCACATCCTCGAGAGGTACGGAAAATTGTACATACATATATATGTATATAAATATATAGGTATATGTATATGTATATATTTATATATATATAATGCGTAATGATGAAAGGTATAACAATAACAAAGACGATGATGATAACTATAACGAATCTCAGCTAGAAGATACGCCACGGGAGGAATACGCGTGTGAGAAGAATCTGCGACGAGTCGGAAGAAATAGAAGGGTGGGTGGGAGGAAGGAAGGAAGGAAGGAAAGAAATAAAAAAAAAAGGTCGAGTAAGAACGGAAACAAGGAAGAAAGAGAGCGGGAACGAAAATATAATGATAAATAAGAGGGAAGGAAAGTATCTGCTCGGGGTTCCGTTGGATATTCGATTACATTTGTAAATATATATATATATATATAAGTATACCTATACGTGTTTATATAAAGGATGGAAGGCGTACAATATACGTATATGAGGGTGATCCTAAAGAAGGTAAATTTTGAATTGTGAATATCTCACCCCCCAAGTAGGCTCCAAATAATTCAAAAATAATTCCCTGATCTCAGATTTTTTCGGAAAGATTTTTTCTTCTTCTAAGAAAAATTCTTCTACTTTCTTTCTTCTTTCTAAGATCGGAAAATTTTTTCAGGTTATTATCCCACCTTCAAGCAGTGCCCTAAAGAGGGTTGATTTTCCAATTTAAACCCTTTTTAAGGGAACGGTAAATCTGCCAAACGGAATTCGATGAAATTTGAAATTGTGAGGATTTCCTGGGTCGCTGATTACGAATCTGGATTCGAAATTTTGAAATTGAAAATAACGGATCCAATATAGTGACACCAAGCGACTCTTGGGATGTTTGCTCGCCGTTTTTATTTTCGAAATTTCGAGTTCATTGTCAGATTCGTAATCGGCGATCTAGAAAACCCCCACAATATCAAATTTCATCGAAATCCGTTTGGCAGACTTCCGATTTCCTTGAAAAGGGTTGAATGGGGAAATCGACCCTCTGGCGGTGCACGGGTTAAAGGTAAAATAAACATCTGAAGAAAATAGAGAATTTTTTTTGAATTACTCGGAGCCAATTTAAGGGGTGAGATAGTCGAATTGTAAAAATGACCTTTTCAAGGACCACCCTAATATATTTTTATACATAAATATATATATATATATATATATATTTTTGCAAACTTTTTCCGCCTTGTCCGCAGGAATTTTCGAAAACACCCTAAATAAGGACCACCCTAGTATTCACGTTGATCAATTTGCCGTCGTGTATAATATCAGGGGGATGGGGGGCGTAAAGGTTGCGATATCGACTCGTGGAAAAATATACGCGTAGTTGTACCAATGAACAACAGATTTATGTGAAAAAAGAATTTTTTGCGTGCATGGGGACAACTCAAAAACATAATGACCGAATTAGTCTGAAATTCCCATGTTATTCAAATGAAAAACCAAACGAGCTTAGAGGTACGTCTTCTAATTGGACTATAGCGCTCCGTTTTCGCACACATTTTTTTTTTTTACTTGTTTCGAACGTGTCTAGGGGGCGCACTTGTCGAAATTCGTCAACACCCCAAATAAGGACCACCCTAATATATATATATAACATTTATAGTAACATTTTTCATCCGCGATCATTTCTTTTTCATTTTTTTTCCCCTCACCACATCCGATTATAAATTTAGAGTCTGAAGTCTCGTTTCTCGTGTATCTATAACTGCGGGAAAAAAAAAAAATGTTACGTTTCTTCTTCATTGCGATCGAAAGCAACGCGAGAATTTTGTTTTCCCTTCTTTTTTTTTTCTTCTTCAAGGAAAGACTGACGATTGCCACTTATCGATCCTAATCGTGTTTTTTTTTTTTTTTTCCCCTACTCTTTCCGTCATTATCTGAGCATTTCTGTTTCTTTTTTTTCTACCCGCGATTCAGATTGAGACTCTCGAAATCTTTCGTATGTAAGGAACTTTGACAATGGGCACAATGCGAGTGGTGCGGTTTTTTTATTTTTTTTATTTTATTTCATTTTTTTCATCCCTCTCGTTCTCCTTCTCTTTATTCCAGGACTCCATTGTATCCGCTACGTTCGCTTTGCAGACGAGTTTGAGTATTAGCCCTCCCATAACGGGGACGAAATGATGCATAAGATAGACGATTCGTCGTCACTTTTTTTTTTCTTCTTCTTTTTACACCCTCATCCGTTATACACGTTTAGATGTTCCTTTTTCCTTTCGCAAAATAACTTCGTCCATTCATCGGAATGAAAAATTAAAGACAAATGGAGTGAAAGAGAGCGAAAGAAATTGACAAAAAAATAAAAAAAAAAGAAAACATCCAGCAACTCGGGGTTGTTGGTAGTGTGTAAAAATTTAAGTTAAATATTCAACAGCGAATGGTTAAATAATATTACATCGTTCAAGTTTTAAATTTTCATGATTATATTCGTGTTTACTTAAATATATATACATTTACATGAGACAAAAATTTAGTTTGAAAAATCGACTAAATACAAATTCTTCCTTCGTTTATACGTATGTAAAAAAAGTTTTCTGAAATTCCTCTAATTCATTTCTCCGACACAATTACGACGAGTAAAATTTCAATGGTCGTTCAACTATAACCGTTAAAATCCGCGTTCTATAAATGCAATGATTTGAATTTTAATTGCAATATTTGAATTACGAAAAGAAAAAGATAAGAAAAATAGGAAAAATTTCACGAGCCTTTATAAACTATACATTGCTTTGTAACAGTGTTAGCGAATTTTAACATTTTTTTTACATACAGGTATATATATATATATATGCACGAATATGCGTTATACGTATATCGCTGAGCAAAGTAGGTGTATTAAATTCCCGTGTACACCGGTAGTCAAACATGACCTGATATGTAATACACGAGCTCCTGCAGATATAATGAACCGGGGCATCAAGTTATGCAAACTCCCAACGCTGCGCTGCAGTGACGTTAAAGATATCTTTGAATAATTAATATCGACTATTCAACGCAAAGGAGAGAGAAAAAATAATCATGAATTTCTGAAACGGTAGTTTCCCATTTTCGTTTCCTTCGTTATTATTTCCTCATTTCCATTTCTCTTTCAAACGTTGGGACGTCTATACGTCTCGTTTTATTTCTTACTATTCCACAAAGGTGAAGTTTTAACGATTCCGTCAAAATTTTTCCAAGCGTAGATATATCTAGATTCCAAAAAAAATAAAAAAAAAAAAATAACAGTACGCTCGGAAAATCGTCCTTAGATCCGAGTCTTAATTTTATTCGCATAATTGGGGCGAAAACACACTCGCACACGGTAGAACAAGAAAAAAAAAAAAAAAAAAAGGAGAAAATTGACATTCAGATTTTTCGTGACCAAACGCAGTTTCCTTGATTTATGTACTGCCTAACTGCGGCACAAGCCTAGTAAGGAAAAGTCCAGGTGAACGATCCGAAGGTGCGCACACGTATGTAGAAAATACACGTAGGCATACCTGTATCTTCGGTATCGAACCCGACAATTTTCAGCTTGCGTACACACTGTTAAATATACACGGCGCAGCCGAATGTTGGAATTTATATGATCAAATCTCAATACAGGCGGACATGAAAAGGGGAAAAAAAAGCTCTAATGAAAGCACTCAATCACATTAGAGCTCCGAGGTATTAGCTTTTTAGCCAAGGTAAAAATGGAGAAAGCTCCGCTTGTATTATCGAGGCTATAATCTGATTGTGCTTGCACGTGGTATAATAATTGCTACTGTCAACCTAACACTGTTTCATATCTGTAATGCTACACGCTTACGTATAATTTATTCGCGTGCATGGTTTGCCTTATATATATATACATATATATATGTGTGTGTGTATATATATATATACATATTGGGGTGTTGTAGAAAAAAATAATTTGCGATTTCCCACCATGGCAACCCCTAAAAAGTATTTTCTGGTTAAAAGAAAGGTTCTGTAAATAAAAAATGAGTGTTCTACGTTGTCTAAAACACTGCGCTAAGTTGATTTTTCACTTTTACACATTTTTTTTTTTAAACTTATTACCTGTCGCGAATAAAATTTGAGAATCGTATCTGCGGACGGAATCGTATTAGCAGAAAAAAAAATTTAAATCTCGGTGAAAGATGCTTTTATTTATTTTTGTACACTCTACACTACGCTTGAAAATAAAAAATAAAAAATCACAGACGACGAGGATCAAACGTAGGTCGGTTTACGGTGGAATGCGCCATATTCGACAGTTCGATATGCAATCTGCGCCGAACTGCAGCAGATTCGACTGCGTCTAGTCGGAATATGAGACGCCCGTATGCATATAGGCGCGACTGATGCAGCCTCGATTATACTTTGCGTCAGAATTGTTCAAGCGTGAATGTAGAAAAAAAAAAAGAAAAAAATAATAAAAAATCATAACCACAACGTCGATAATAAATAGGGGTAAAAATAAACAAAAAAAAAAAAAAAACAGACTGATGAAAGAAAATTAACAAAAAATTTGAAACGTACACACGAATATATAAGGACGGGGATCCGGTTTTGCGGGGTTCGCTGGGGCGGATCGATCGATTAACCCGTTCGCTCACTGCTTTAGCTAACCTGTATGGGTGAAAATCCAATATTATATTAATTACGGAGAAGCACGCATGCGGCGAGCGACGGGCGGGATAATCGTCGGTTCACGTGTTCGACACTTGGCCGATTTTATTCGCATAGGAAAACCGTGAGTGAGCCGAACCGTGAAACTGCAGCGTCGATAGGGAGGGATGATATTCGCGGGGTTGGGAAGTTCGTAAATCTTAATACAGCGACGATGCATTTTCACAAAAACCCGTTTTGAACTATAACGATGAAAAATATACTCAGATTTTGGTGAATCGATCCCTAATTCAAAGTCAATGTGAAATACTACAAAACAGGGATTTTTGTTGTAATGTTTCGTTGTCGATTGATAAACTCTTAGGGAATCGATGAAAAAGAACGAGATGCTTATTACACTTTTTTACGTATTAAATGATTGAGAAGAAAATCTTGCGATATAAGACGCGTGAAATTGAAACGCGAGTCGAAGTGTATATAAAATATGATTGAGAAAAAAAAATAAAAAATAAAAAATTGAAACTGGAGTGAATATTAATTGCCCGCTTACCTTTTACTAAGTAAGCTGCCACAGCTGATATTTTTTCGATTATTATACAGCCGATACAAGTTGATAGGTATATTGAATATTCACAAATTATTGATTGTCGTATATTAAAAATCTTATTAGATATGTGATTGGTCCGATGTATAATGTTATATAATAATTAATCGCAATAATCAAATTTACGCGATTTTATGGCGATGTAGGTACTTAAAATATTGATAGCGTGAGAATTTATCGATTGTTTGTTTCTGACGAACAGAATTTACGATAATACTTAAAATGATTGGGCTCCGAGTTTTATTCGTCTACGCTTCAATCGTTACACGTCGATAATCGAGTTAAATGATAAGTTTCAAAAAACGATTAATCATTTCGTTTGTATCAGCCAATTTCATACGACGCGTTATAATTTATTTATTTATTTATTTATTTTTTTAATTCTATTACCGTAATTTTAATATAATATCAATATTTCGCATTCGTATTATCCGTATATATTTACAAACTTCGCGCCACCGTGTAAAACATTCTCAAAGGTTATAAATAATCGCCTAAGGAGATTTTCCTCCTCGAGGAAAAACAGCGTATAATAATGAGTCTCTTCATTCGTCGTTCGCCGAGATAAACGCACAGACGGCACAGCTTCTGCAGCTGCAGCAGCACTCTATCGTTATTTTCTACAAATGTTACAAACTTCGGCGCACATGCCATAGTACAATATTCGCGCCCGATCAGGTATAATAATAAAATGTTACATCGTTATAGAACCGTTTTTTTTTCCTTATTACGTGACGCAGAAATTAATTAATTATTCGATTGGTCCGGGCAACGATAAATGCCGCGAGAAATTTTTATTTCACATGTACGTGTATATTTTTCAATATTTTATTTACTACATCACCGTTTTTATTCATAGTGAAATAATTATATTTTCACATTTATTGTATTTCACTTCTTTCACCTGCTTCACTCACCCGAGTTGTTATATTCTCGATTATACTTAAATACGATAAACAATTCCCATGATTTTTACACCACCCCATCGATATATCTCGGCTGAATTTTCAACGGTTCTCAAACTTGGCTCATTCATTTTTTTTTTAGATTGTCACGTGCTTATTCGCAAACAGCTAACTGCGAGCTTATTAATTATACGGTACAGCTGATGCCTGGATTAAGTCGACGAGAAATTGGATTTTATGACCGTCGAGAGCAATCGTTTCGATCAAAATTTACTTGACGAACCTGACGGAATAAAGGATGACTTGTTTTTCAACCTCGTTCAAAGAACAAGGTTCGCCGTTACTAACGTTAACGTATCGAAATATTGGGAAGAAAAAAGCGTAACAATTTCACAAATATTCAGAATGAAGACTTCAAAGGAGTTGAGTTTCCAAAGTGTGAATACCTTTTGCTTTGATGCTTACGGGTTAATTGAATTTCAGACAAAACTCATGTTTCGAAATAACGATTTCTCTAAAAAAAAAGCAGCATCGTTGCATTGACGTTATTATACGAACTTTAATTTCGTTCTAGTCAAAAGTCAATCTACCAAAAATAAATTTTTCTGTTCAAAGACCCACGTACATTACAAATGTTCGTAACGTTTGGTGATAAAATTGTTGAAAAACTCAAGAAACGAATCATTAATTAATCGCGATATAACGACAAGACCGAAAGAAATTGATCACAGTAAAAATTGTAAGATTTAAACAGTGATTACATATCCGTTGGAATAAAAATAAGTCAAGCAGCGATTACGACTGAAGTTAAATCGAGTAAAATGATAAAACTGCGTGAATCATTTGGGATATTCATCACGTTAAACGGATTCGTTGATTGCGTAAAACATCAATTAGAATAGCATACGATGTTGAATACCGCGAGTCTCGTCAAACATTTCGTCAAATAACCTGAGTTATCGATGAATCGGAACATCGCCAAGCGAATTTAATACGCGAAAGTGGGATCGAGGGACGAAGAGACGTCGACGGGTTTGAATTCCGCTCAAGTAACCTGCGAAAGCTCGCCAGCGATTCGCGATGCGAAAAACCGGATCTCGATCCCGGCTCAGCCGCGGTCCGACGACGACTGTAAGGGGTGTTGGAAATCCGTTTCTCGTTTCGGCGTTAAACTGGGCATGCGTAGCGTCGCGACGCCGCAAACGTCGTCGTCGTCGACCGGCAGGTATATTCGCGCACACGTTCACCTGTCCAAGTCAGGTTTTCCACCCGGTCCCCACCCGGCAAAATTGTGATCGTTGTGTCCGGTTGAACCCTAATCTCATTTTTTAGACATCGTATATCGCGGTGCTAATGCCAGAGGGGCGTGTAATATTTTTTTTTCTTTCCCTTAGTCATTCGTTTGCTAGACTTATTTTCAGGCTAAATTTTGAAAAAAAAGAAAACCTATACGCCCTTTTGGCTTCGAATTTTATTTATTTTATTTCAACATTTGGCTTGAAAATAACTCTGCGGAACGATTCGCTGAGAGAAATATCATAGGTAAAGAGTATCCCAGAGTTTTTTTCAAGTTATTTGAATCGACATCTCCGTCTCTGCGCAATGATTTAAGGGTAAAATACGTAAGGGTTAAAATACGTTCAGAAGTGAGGCCGGCATGCGATTTGCGGTTTTTCTGTAATCGTTCACCTCGTTAGTTAAACTTTTTGCGTCTTTCACGCAGTTTCGTCGTGTTGCTTTTACTCACTTTAACCCCATTATCCCTTTTTCGCGTATTTCGATAACTGCTTCGGTACTTTTTTCTTCATCTCACAATTAGAAAAAGAGAGAATAATTATCGATTTCTTTACGGATTGTTCATAAAATTTTTTGTAAGATACGTGCTCATGTTTATAAGGAAATATTCAGGGGTGGGGATAAAAATATAAAAAGATCGAAAAACAGAAGCAGGCTCGGGTTACAGTAGCGAATTTTTGCGGTCAAGAATATCTGCTTCATAAAATTTATGAATGTGTGAAAAGAGGCAATATGCAAATAAAAACAAAATGAAAAAACGTAAGAATTTCTTAGAATTGTTGGTTTGGTTTTCTATACGTTATCATTTTGCATTTAAACATTTTTATACGTCACACTGCGACCACCTGTACTTTTAAGAGTTTTATGAAACGCGTTTTCTCATATTTGAAAATTCGATACTGTGACTTTTCTACTATTTCTTCTCTCGCAATTTTCGTCACCACCACCTCGAAGATATTATTTCAGTTTATACTTTCGTCCACAGTATTTTGCATATAAATATTGTACAAATATTTAATATGTAAAATAAATTTTCAATACAATCTGTAATTCTGTCGGAAAAAAAGAAATTAAAAACGATAAAAATAAAAAATGTATAAATGGATGAAAACTTCGTAAAACCTTTTATACCGAAATAAAAATCTAAAGGATTCATTGAATTGATTATATACAAATACAGGGATCAAATATCGTGAAAGAAATGTTATTTATTTAATTTAAATCAACGATCTTTAAATCAAGAAAAAAGTGACTCGACTATGAATTCGAGTTCTTGAATGATATCGAATTCACCGTACGTATCAACTTGACACTCGTATCGCCGTATCTGGTAAATTGAACTCGAACTTATTTTTGCAGATAATTTATAAAGCGGCAGAAGGCAATTTTCAACGATATCTAATTTAGTTCGTCATCGCCAGGTTTCTTCGTTCAACCCTCTTCCGGTTCTGAATGTCCGGCGTTACGCAAGATTTCCCAGGTTATACTACGTATATATATATATATATATATATATGTATATATAGCGAATCTTGGCAGCTGGATAATTGCCAACAGCTGTAGAGTTCCAACTTGATTGGCGATAAAACCGCGACCTTTCCCCTTTCTTCGTCCACACGCCGTTAACAAACTTTCCTTTTTTCTTCCTCAACTGCGTTTTATTTCGCCGTTAATACACCCCTCAATCAATCGCGTCAAGGGTTTACACCACTTGACCACTGAGCACTTTATTCCTCCATGTATACACAACATCCACGCATGCATATATATATATATATATATATATATATTATATATATGTATAAACACATACACACACATATCGGATTTTATCCGAATCCCGACTCAAGTGGGGTAATCATTGCTGTTTTATCCCATTAACGGTGTATAAACGGGAAATTCGAACGCGATGATTGTTCCGTTGTAAATTACAATTGCGAGAAAATCTTTCGAATTGGGGCGGGGTTCAAGTTCCGAATTTGAAAAGGAAATGAAACTTTGAAGAATCAACAAAGTCTCGAATTGCCGGAGGCCCGAGGACTCAAAGTTCCGAAAATTCAAGTTCCTATAGAGCAAAGTTCAAAAAAATAAAGTTTCGATGGAGTAAAATTTCAAAAATTAAAACATGCTCACACAGCGTAGTTTACTTAACGAGTGGGTGTAAAAAATGAGAAAAACCGAAAGTCCGAATGACCAGGATTCGAAGGGTAAAAATACGAAAAATCCACATCAAAGAAAGATCAAAGTGGTGAAATTTCTCCAAGTCAGAAATTCACGGAACTGAAAATCTTCGATCCTTCGGAACTTTGATGTTTCAGGGTTTCAAATTTCCTCGTTTTCGCATTTTCGAAACTTCGATTTTTCGTCAAGGTTTGATTTCTTGACTTTAAGTTTCACCGCCAAAAAACACCTAATTCGGGGCTTTCGGAATTTCTCAAATTCGGAACATCAACCCTGCCCCTTCAAACTCTACGTAGAATTTGCTAATTTTCACCTAAAATTCGGTCTCGTTACAGAGGCAGAAATCTTCGAGATCGAGGGGTTTGGTGTAATTAGGGTTTGACAGACGCGTCAGTTGACGGCACGCTTTGAATCCCTTGAGGATATTCCAGAACATCTGACTAATCCGAAACGCGTATAACGGCTGAACCATCCCAGATATATTGTCTGTTAAGCCTCGGCGGGATCACTGGGACCTAATATCAAGAGTTATATTAAGCTGAAAGATTTGAGGAGGTCGCTTTCCGAGGGACGAATTACAGTCAACGTCCTTAGAATTTGTGCGAGGAAAAAAATTTCGCGCGAGCCGCTTGGCATATTCAAAAGAAAAAAAAAAAACCATTTAAAACGACAGCTCGTAACGACAACTTTAATATAATTTCTCGTCAAGAAATACCTTATTATACATTTTAATTTTCTGCGTTATTATTGACATGTATTGTGCATAAAATATATGAGATTCGAGCAACTGGCAAAATGAATTAACGATTATTATTATAAACTAAGAAAAGTCTTGGACAATATTAAAATCGTATAACTAAATATACACTTACGCGGAGTTTCAATTAAACTTGCCGTCGCAAAGGTTAGGCGCAAATTCGCAGAAGAGAGAGAGAGAGAGAGAGAGAGAGAAACTTTATTCACGCGTAACGATTTTTCACGTGTCTATATATTGTATATCTTATCCAGGGACAAAGCAGCTGTGTTACACTTTCGATGTGTATTGTATAGAAGTATTTACGCTGATATTTCAGATGTGCGAAGTTTTTTCGCTTCGTATATTAATATACCGGATGGGATAAAAGATTAAGCAGCAAATTTTTCTTCTACCTCCGTTTTCCGAATATTTATTAACCGCATTTATCACGATTTTCGGAATCTCTTTGTTCGACGAAAATTTATTAAACAGTTTAATTTGACGAAAATTATGCCTTGAACTTGGAATAATGTGCGGAATAAAACAAATCACGAAATATTAATCACTTGGAAAGAGAAAGGAGATGAAAAATTCCCGTTTCCTTGTCTTTGTTTCGTCTTCTTCTTGGCAAAATAGCTGATATAAATCATCGAGGAATTATAATTGAAAAAAAAATAAAGGGGAAAAGAATGAAAAAATGAGAGCTTTTACAGCGGATATTTAAATGTTCCAAGTACGAAAAGCATTGAATAAGAAATTAAAGGAATCTCGGATGAACGTCTTTTGCAATTCTTACTTTTCCTCGATAATGGAATCTCTTCAAACTCTGGTAAGTAACAAGCCTTTTGATTTTTTGATAAAGGTATAAAAAATTGACAAGATACAAAAAATATCAAATCCGTCTGCAGTAGCGTACCCAAAACCTTAAATCCAGTGAAAACTAGAAAACTGTAAATACTTTTGTGTTTCCGCCGATTTTCTCAACTTTTCTCAATCAACCCTCCACAAGCACCGCAATCATGAGCTCTGTAATTTCCCAAAGTTTGAAGAAATTTCCTATTTTCTCAGGAGAAGAAAGAAACGTAAAATCAGGGTGGGCGCAAGTGTTTTGGAAAAAAATTCCATGAAATTTCCAGTTCTTCCAGAACCTAAAACCTAATTTCCCTGACATTTTCCCAGTTCTAGTATCTTACTAAAACTTAAATCGTTCAGCTTATTAACTCTGTATTCGTTTCAAATTCGATTCGAATTGAAGAAAGATATAATTAACGAGATACAAAAATGGCAGATTAAGCCAATTTGTTTTAGTGAACTTAAAAAGTGAACTTGATACTTCAAAAAATCATTTCCAATTCCCATGATGGAAAACTCATATTTTCACTTTCTTCCGTCACCAACGGATTAAAAATCCCCCGACAATTCGAGATTTTTCACGACCTCTTTTAAACACCCTGACATTTCCAGCTTTTCCATGTTTTCTATGTGTGTGGCCGGCCTGAAAAATACGATTTTCCACATTTGACGGATGATAAAAAAAAAAAAAAAAAAACATTCGTCGTCGCGTGTACAAGAAAATAAAAACAATAAATTTGGCTACGCGTCGTTTTTACGATCTCAGAAGGTGGGTGTGTTACACGTACCAGCCTCCTGCGGGATGAGGGACCAAAATCGCCCTCACCGTAGTACGTACGTCGAAATACAAGAGGAATCCTGGGGGTAGAGAAACGTCGAGCGGGATACGAAGTTCGAGTATGAAAAGATAAATTACGGTTTACAGCACCTAAATTCCTCCCTTCTCTTTATTACTGCCGGGAATAAAATGAAGAGAGACGAATGGTATAAAAATAAAAATAAAAATGAAAATAAATAAATAACAAGAAAAAAAAATACAAAAAAAGAAAAAAAAGAAAAAGCAGAGGACGGACGAGCGGAGCGTAAATAAATTTAGGATTTTTGTCAAGACTTTACGGTCAACGACAGCTGTGCCCCTGAAGTCACGTATGCAGAGGTTTGAACGTGCGAACTCAAAGAAAGCGTGTCACGCTTTGGATAAAAAGAATGATAACATTTTTTATAACGAATTTCAAACGATTACAGCATTTTTATTTCTTCTCCGAAAAAAGAAATGAAAGAAAATCGTAATTCAAAATATATATATTGGGTTGAAATTGTACATATTGTTTTCCACGTGAATCAGAGAAGGAAAAGCGTTCGAAAAATCTACGGTAATGTTACTTATGCCTATGATAGTTGCAACGTTGATAAAAAAAAAAAAAACCCTACGATTTGACGGATACAAAAATTGAAGGGATTTGAATAACACATTGCAAGCGAAGATATCAACAATTGGAGAAAAGATTTTTTATAATTGGAAAATTGAAAATGATAAAAACCGCGATCTTGTTCATCCGATTTCAACGGTTTTTGATAATTTTTCTCTATGACCTGTAAAGCTTCCCAAAAAGTTTCGTAAAAATGTTCAAGATATTTAACATGAAAATTCAATTTTTTACTCTCTGACTAACCGTCCGTTGTACCGTCTTAAACAAATCTATTTTCATCCATTCCGGAAGTAACTGATCGTAACAAAATTCTCAGGCCAATCTCTGCAAATATCAACGGCGAAGAAAACAATCCCGGTAACATTAGAATCTACTCAAAGACGGAGAAGCTAACGTTTAGCCAATTGATTGAACCAATCAGGAAACTCGCTGCACCGAAGGTTGAAATCGAAGCTTATACTTGCCCGAGATGCATATCGCTTACTCGACGTATACGTATATAGGTATACGTATAATCATCAATATTCCCCAGATACGCGAGCTCCGAGACAAGATTTACTCGTTATATATAATATTAAACGTTCCCCCGCAGCGTTTCAGGATCTGATTCATGGAATAAATCTCTCGGGAAGTAAAATTTTTAAGTTAATTCAAGATTGATTTGAGGTTTCAACGTCTGTTTGTGCCGTCGTTTCGGCACTTATCCTTTTATCCATGTTAATCGCTCGAGAATTAAAATTGAAAGACGATGGTTCACCGAATTTTCTAATGTCATAAAAATTTTTTTATTTATCGTACGGTATTTTTATTTATTTCATTTATTTCCTTCTTTTTCGGAATAATAATTGCCGAAACGCTGCTAAATACGAGCAGTCAATGCAAGAATCGCGTCGTAAATGAAAAGCTGCATACATTTGTACAGAAATCTATAACAACGTTGCGGAACCGAAACCTTTATCAAGTTAAAATCGATCGCCCTCATTAAGTCCGTGTATGTTCCACGGAACACCAAGTTGCGAATTTGTGTGCGTGTGTGAACAAGCTTCGAATAACACATCCTACGCACCGATGATAGTAACATTTCTAGCTGTATGCGTACGCGGAACGATAGTAAATGTTTGTGAACCAATCAATTACACAACTCACGGTCCCTCAGTCGCACTCGCTTCTTCAATTAAGTTAGATTGATTGGTGCAGGATAACGAGCGTCGACAAATGTGTGCGTTTGTGTCTACCAACAACGACGAAGCGACGTATCTAATGGGAGATTTTCTAATGCCATTTCGCCCGTAACGCGCATCGACAACTCACATTTCGAATAACAATATTCGATTCAAAACCGTGTACGGAATGAAGTTTCAACGATCAAAGTCAATCGAATAACGACTCGTTAGGAATGTTGCGGTTGGCTGAAGATCGACACATTTGATTAATAATTCTGTTGCACGTTGCGTGTTTGTCAAATTATCGTATTCGTGATCTTTTAAAGAATAATTACAAGCAAAAGCATCGATGCTTTCTTTAAAATCGCATCAAATTTGTTAAAAATCTACTTTACTTCTTAGATTTTACTTTACGATCAATCATTTTATTCGGAAAACTATTTTCTACCAACTCGTTGAAACAGATTTCCGTTTTTTTCAGTAGACTACTCAATAATGCTAGTTATTGGTTGTAAGATAAAATATTTAGCGATGCCAGCATGCCGTTTAAAATGAAAAAAAAAAAAAACAACAAGCGTGTAAAAAATAGTCTTCTCAATAAAATGAGAAATCGAAGAGTGAAATCGAATGAATCCAATAAATTTCCAACAATACCGTAACGATTTGAAACTAATCCTTGATATCCCAAACTTTTGTTTATAATTCAAGTATTTACAGTTTTTATACATACTCAATGACGAGATATCTTTGCAGCTAACGAATATAATAATTTCATAGATACTCGATTTGCGAATGTCTCGTAAGAAAATTGACAAAAATTGCACAGCTTTTCGTTTATCAATTTAAATTTGCACAGATGCAAGAATCGATTACAACACACGTACCTTGCAATACGTAATATCGAATTCATGTTCAGGATCAAGTTTGAGGCGGTGGAACGAATCGCCTCAATCCGACCGGTCGTAACTGCACATACTGCGGGAGTGCGAAAAAGGATGAATGCAGTAAAAAAAAAAAAAGAAAAAAAAGGACTTGCGGTGGACCAAAGCCTCAAGGATATCCAGGTGGACAGGCAGCAGAGCCCGCTCTTGTCCATTTCGTATTATATTGTACAGAAGCGAGACTTGTGTATCCGCACAACGTATATTTCGTATATTTGAGGAGGTTAAATTGCGTAATAGAGTAAAAAATTAATACTTGTTCGATTATTTTATTACAAGACGGTCGTACGTCAATTGATTGTCAAGTTATTACTCGTTCATAAGTTACAGGATTTTCTTTGGTATGGTGGTAAAAAAAAAAAAGACAAGTTAAAATTATGAACAAGAGATTTGACATCGATTTTGTTGATTCTGAAACGCTTTGAAGCGGTGAAATAATTGAGCAGATAATTTATTTTCTCATCGTGCTAGTAACGTTGAATATATTATTTATCAACGTTGAATATTTCATATTGATGTTGATCAAAAAATAACATTGCTGAATTTATCGTTCAGCGAAACGTAAAAAAATTTCATTTAGTGTGTTTTTCAAACAAACAGTTTTCGAATACGAAACGATTAATCGTTGAGTATAATTCAACAATTTTAACAAATTTTCTCATAGTTTTTTAATACAGTTTGATTTAAAAAATGGATATCAAAGCTCTTGTTCGTTATTTTGATGTCTTTTTTTCTCACATTTCAAGGGCAAACATTCTTCTCGATCACGCGAACAGGAAACCCGTAAACGTTCATGGCGAGAACAAGTTGGAATTGAATTGCGGGTTCCAACCGACCTTCGTTTACCGGTTTGCAGATTACAGTCAAGGTCAGGAGATGATTTCAGGGTAGAAGAGGAAAAAGAGAATAGGGGGAAGAAAAACTCGATAAATCCTTTGTTACCGCGGGGATGAAAATCTCCTCCTTTTGTTTCACTTCTTTTTCCCCGTTCGCCTGGCATTAAACAGTTTAATTTCACGTTATGTATTTTTTAATGTGGGTTTTATTTTTTTGTCCCCCAACGCTGAGAAAATATGCGTTGAATTTATTAATTTTTTTTCTTCGTTTTTTCATACAAATTCAAACTCAAACATTTTTGTCTCTCTGGTAAGATTTCCGAGCATTTCTAATTGTGTATTTGAATCTCGCAATTTTCACGATAAATTTCAAACATTTGGTCCGTTTATTTTCGATTCCCGTTTTCGCCAAACTTGTTACTATATATATATACGCGAGTCACGAGTGATGCTTATACGAACAATCTAATTCTATTTATAAAACATTCGGAAAATATTGCCGAGATTTTTGGCACTCTGTTAAAGACGTTAGAATTCCTGGCCAAATTAATAACGCAGGTCGAAGAGAAACTAGGATTGAGTTAAGAGGCCTGAACCAACTCGGTGTACGAAATTCAAGGGATATCCTCTCGGTGCTTGAGCCAAGAGCTTTGCCGAGCTTTAGACGTAAACACGTATGGAATTGAATTGACGGATTTTCGTGTTATTTCGTGTATAGTATACGTAGCTGAGCACAAGATGCCGAGGGTAGAAAATCGGGGGCGATACATCTTCGTATAAACATATGTGTATCCATGCATAGGTGTGTGAAAGCATGAGATGATCCGCAAAATCGATCGCGCCTCTCAATATCCACGATAACGTAGGTTTACACAAAATTTTACATATCATGTGTTGAAAGTGTAAACAGTGTTACGATTCTTCTCGGAGAAAGAAGAAAGCCTGTTTTCTTATCTCCGATTATAGAAAGTCGAAGGATTGTTCCGTTGTTTGTCTTTTTTGTTTTCACCCTGATCGTATATTACGGACATGTGTAATTCTTCCGATCAATTTTACCAATCATCGTCTACGAAAAAATCGTTGGGACGTTTTCGGCTACTTCCAAGGTAGCATGCAACATTGAATTCCACTAATAACGCGGAAATAACTAACGGCAAAGGTTGCTAAGAAAATTCCGAATCATTTAACTCGGGATAGAATCGCTCGATGAAACGTATTAATTATACCGGAAAAGAAAGGAATGGAATAAAAAAAGTTGGGTAACGTTGCGATTTTTGATCCGATCAGCAATGGCTAAGGAAAAACTTTGAAAACGGAGTAAGTTTAACCCAAATTTCTGCACAAAGCAGCAGAAAGTTTTAGCTTTGATCAAAAGTTTCTCGAACTCGTATTGAAAGAATATATATTAGGAAAAAAAAAAAAAAAAGGAAAGGAACAGGGCAAATAGCCTTTTAATACGTGCAATTACACTATTTGAGGGTGGCTTTAATGGGTTTGACTGAAAAGCTGTTGAAATTACGGGGTGTATTAGTGCAGTAATAGGCACTCAATAACGTCGGACAATAGATTCCTTTGGAATTGATCGCGGTTTAATAACCGTTCTCTTCTAAAATGTATAAATCAGAGGACTTGTGGCGAGGGGTTTGAAATTTCTCCGATCCTCGCCCCTCTCTTTAATCGGAGTGCCACGATTTTTTGGGGTGGAACATTGACTTATTCATCGGGTTTTGAGCAGTCTCTGAGCCGTCCCTCTTATCCCCGCAGTAAACGATATAGAAACATTTTATTTTCATTTCACAAGCAATTACGAGACAGTCAAATTTGCGTACCACTCAAGTTTTGTTGCAGATTGTTTTAAATATAATCCATATTCATCTGGTGAAAAAAATTTCACACACATACACACATACAGAATAAAATCACCTGGAATAAAGGAGACAAAATATTCGGTGTCCTCAGATCTAGTTTAAATCCGTTAAAAACAGGATTCTTGGCACACGAAGGAAAATTTCAAGCACGGATACAATCAGTTGATAGCGTCAAAATTCATTGTCTTGACCGACTCGTTTTAGTAACAAAATTCATTGTGGAATGCGATAAAGTAGTAATTTTTGAAAACTCACCAGCCTGCGATTCCGTTTGGTTGAATCTCTTGGAGGAAAATTCCCAGCTCGCCTTTGTCCTTGCTGCGAAGTCCTACAACGCTAAATCCCAGACTTGTACCCTCGGGTTTGTACAGCTGAAGCGTGCGGAAGAGATTGAAATAATAAATTAGCAAACTCAATAACTCTACGGACTACAACAAATTTTTTCGAAGAATTATAAACAGTGTTAAACTTCTCTACTATCTATTCTTTTTCTCGATATCTTGGCAGTTTGAAAGAACCCAAACTCTATAAAAGATTCTTTATCAACCAAATTCAATAAGAACGACGATTCGATAAGGTACTCTACCTGCACTGTGTATATCTGACGTCCCTTAGATGCGGCCTCGATAACCTTTTGAAATTCCTTGGCGTAAGTCGGAGTTGTTATCGGAGGCATGCTGAGATCCTCCGAAGCCAAGCTAGGACTGGTCACCTGGAATATCGAAAGAGACTAAATGTAAACGAGGCTTAGAGCGAGGAACGTCCGAGCCGTTGAGAAAACATTCATCGGTTTCGTTGCTTACCTGCGCACTGGTATCCTCGCTACTGCTATGAACGAGTCGAGCGACGGGAACTCTCTGATCGTCCAGTTCGCTGCCGTCCTGATAAATGTCTTGGTACATGTTGGGGCCCAGCGGCTGTGCCGGTGTGCTGGGCAGCGAGAGCTCCAGCTGTCCTCCAAGATTGATGTCAAAGTCACCAGGCAGTATGGAGGGGTGGTGGCCGAGCTGGGCGTTCAAGTCGGTCAGCGAATCCTGGATGGTAACTATGCTCCGAAATACTGGATCCTCCAGCAGCGATATCAATGCCTCCAAATCGTCGCTTGTGTGCAGTTGAAGCTTTGGATCGTCGCATGATTTCACTCGCTCTTGAACTTGCTCCAGTAACAGGAGCGCCGCCGATATATCTTGACAAATGAAAAATATTTTTCTGCTATTAAATTATGAATCGTAGCTGTAACGAGATTTTTGACGAACTGTCGGACAAGGAAAAAGTCAGGCTTGATATTTATAGAAGATATTGAAGAACGGAACATCAAAATTTATAGATTATCTATCGATTATTTAACACAATCAACAAAGGATAATTTGTGAAACATATGTGTGTAAATATAATCAACCAGTAATGAATAAAATGCAACTCAATAAATGCTAATGGACAGTTTATTACGTAGCATTTGGAATATAGACTGCAAATTTTAAACATCTACATCAGCTTTTATAAAACGACACTTAACTCAAAGTCGAGGTCGTCGTGAAGCAATCAGATTCTTGTACAGAATTCTGATGCGAGTCATTTGTTGAAATGCTCAAGTTTGAATGCAAGTAGAGTAAGGATATTTCCGTCTGTGAAATCATGAGCTTACAACCGGAACATCAAGAAACGGTTGTAAAAATTAAAAGATATTAAATCTCAGAAGTGAGTTTTATTTGGCTGCAAAACTTGACTACACTCACCTGTATTCAATGGCATCTCTTAGTCGTTCTTCAGCTACGCTGAGACTGTGTAAACCTGAGAAGCTCTCTGTAGTTTGGTATCTGAAACGAGAGAGTGAAAAAATAAGTGAAGAGTTAAAGATGTAAGAAGGACTGTGCAGCAACTCGAGAGAGAAATTTGAGTCGATTTTTGCAACATTATTTTAAAATGAACAGTCTCGTTTGTAGAACACGTCTCAGACCTAACCTCAAAACGGAGAAACAGCCCTCGCAGCTCGATCGATTTTCTAAAAATCAGCTCTCTGGCAGCTGAAATTGTTTACGCATACCTTTTGAGGAGTTGCGAAATTGTCGACTCGGCTCTCGGTGAATTTTCGCAACGGCGGAAGGCCCAGGAAATCGATAATCACTCGAATGGAAGGAATTTTAGCGCTGTGTTAGCAGAGGTGTTTGTCTGTTGTTACGAGTATCAAGTATTTAAGCCCGGAGAAAAATTCACTCGACGGTCAGACGCGGTGATGAAGAAGCTTCAACGCTGGGCGAGACGCGACGAGAGGAACAAATCGTGACCATGTAACGAGGAAAATGTTTCACCTTGCTTACTGATCAGCGACGAGGTTGTTGTTTTGATCGACGGCACAATTCTGACACTTCGTAGTTACTCGCCTCTTTCGCAGCTGCTGCCTCTGCTGATTGCTCGAATGTAAACTCTCGGCCAATCGGCGCAAACGGCTCGTCACGTGACACAAGGGATACAACATGGTCGATCACGTGACTTTATGACCGCCGAATTCAAATCTGATTTCCAGGCTAAAATTTGCTTCACGCTGTTTTACACTCACCGTTAGGGGGGTGGGGGTGCAGCTAGGATAATCTGAAACCATACCTATTTTGAGGAGTTTTTTTTTTTTCAAGAAAGTGAAATCACTCAGAGCAATATGAGTTTAAGGGCTTTATCATTTATAATTTCAGAAACATTTTAGAAGTTCTTCAATCAAATTTAGAAAAAGATGGTGGCATGGCGCATTTAAGTCCTTAAACTCAAATTGCTCTAAGTGTTTTCAATTTATGTGAAAAAAAAAAACTCCGAAATATAGGTACGATTTTAGATCATCCTACCTGTACTTCGCTCTTAAACTTTCAGTGAAATAAACAATGTCAATTTGCAACTTTCTCGCAGATTTTTGTTGCGCAGGATTCAAATCTGGCTATAATATGTTCACAATTTACTTAATTTTCCGGAAAATTGAGATTCAGATCCTAAAAACTTGTTTCTGCAGACTTCAATATATAAGCAACGAACGGTCTTTAATGATCGGACAGTTTTTTGGTCAACTATGAAGACAATGATTTAGATTTTTGAATTAAGTGCCCGCACATACCCGAGCTTCATTTCCCACAAAACGAATAACGAGGATTCAACTTTCAATCTGTTTTGCGGTCTGGTAATTGTAGCTCTGCTGGAATTTAGCGTAATTCATTACCATTTGAATGAAATCAGGTTTACGCATCATCAAATCGTACCGTGCGTATGGCGTATACGTCAACCTGATGCAACGGATTTTTATACTCTCTCACGTGAAATGGCCCTTCCCATCCGAACGCATCTATTTTCAACGGTAATTAATAACCCATACAAAATGAGACCCATCGTTTAAGCGAGAAAAACGGTTTCGAACAAAAAGGAACATAATTTGTCTGTATGATGAAATTATTCGTCGTAATGCTTTTTATGCCATCGATGAGAATTTCGTGAAAGTGCATCAGGTAATTTGACGATGCGAATTTTCCCATGCGATTTTAAAACTGACGAAATCAGCATTGCGAAAATCACTATCTCCAATTCCATCCCATGTGTTTTACAACTTCCTGTGCGTCTCGTGATCTCGCACAATGTTACAAAATACAGCCAGACGTGGCATTCGACCCAGGTAGAAAAAAGGAATAAAAAATTTCGCAGAGAGTGAATTTTCATTACTCAATCCTTCATATATATACAATGTCCTCTCGGTTCTCGTTATTAAAGCAGGTGGCAATGAAAAAATGCTAAACAGTATTCATTATGTCGAAAAGCGGGGATGGACAAAAGATAGTCTGGTTATAAAAAGAAAATGAAAGTAAAAAAAACATCCAAATGACTAAACGTATAGGCTATCGAACTGCGAATTTCACACACAAAGGTTTTCACCGCTGAACAGGCATGAAAACATGTGGCAATTTGTATGGCAAAAATTCTCGCGTGTATATCCATCGATGAAGATAAGACAGTTTTCAGGAAATCCTTATTACTATGTATTTCATTAGTCACTCGTGGACAAAGAAACTCATAGATGAACGAACTGGCGTTGAACTTGCGAACATAAAAAATGCCCTGTAATTTATTCTCGTAGCATTTACTTGACAGGGACTCACGCCAAAAACCCAAGGTGAACATTTTTTTCCTCCAAATCTACCAATTCTTACAAATTTCACTAATTTTTCACATTCCTTATCATAATTTTGTTCAAAAACGCTAAATTAACATGCATTTCCCGCACAAAAACCCAATGCATTTTATTCTAGAAATTTCGTAATTTCTTGCAATTTTTTTTCTGACTGTGATTCGTTGAACAGTTTCCTTACTTCTTGAAATGATTTTTTTGAAATTTCTCAACTTATTCTAGATATTTATCCGGTACGAAATGTTTGCACAGAATTGATATTTCTCGTTATTAAAGACGATCTATTTTCCCCAATAATACCTACACCAAGGTAAAGGTGAAACAATTTTGTGATTGGATTCATATTGTTTGAAAAATTTATATTGGATTCAACAGAACTTGGCTCTTTGGCACGCGTACGATAACCTGCAGTTGACTGATAAAACAAAAATACATATTCCCAATTATTCGATTCAAACAAGTTGAAATCCGATGAATATCTCCGGCCCAATGAACTCTTAATAGATGGCTCAATCTAAAACTCACTTCAACCTCGAAACTAACTGGCTTATTTCACCTCCGAAAATTATTTGCACGTTTCCAATTGCAATACGGAGAAAGGAAATTTTCTTCCAAGTTTTTTAATCGCAAATTCAAGCCCATTAATTGTCAGGAGAGCTATAATTGGGCTTTTACATTGAACTAAGAAAATGCGCGGTTCCAGTACACGTATGAAGTAGAAAAGCACGAAACAGCCGTGTCGGATGACTTTGTTTCGTCAGAAAAGATAAATAGCCCAACCTAAAATTAGCAATTGAATTACACTAATTTTCTAACATGTCATATCGTTGGTGACTTGTTAATCAACTGTATCTGCTTCAATTTTCCGTTTAATCACGGACTGATGGGATGATTAAAAAAAGAAAACACATGTACAGATTATTGTTACCTTCTCTATCGATGTCATTTATAAATAAAAAATTTTCTGTCAAAACCACAAAATCGTACAACATTCTCTGTACGTACCAGGGAAAATAATAAATTGCTGGGGCAGCAAGTGTTAAAACATAAAAGGTGCCAAAAAAAAAAAAAAATTGTTGCAACAGCTAAAATTTTGCAAGTCCAACTACCAACCTTGCTAAATTTGGAAACTCACTAATTGGCTGCACCTAAAAGCTTAAAAAATTCATACTCGTTCTATTAAACATCGAAACTAAGATTCTGTCCCGTGAAAGGGTGGGATTCTAATTCGCCTGGTTGAAAATCAAATTAACACCGAGAGAAATTTTCAGCTCCGGTTACCGCTCAGTCCTTGAGTAGTTTCATTTTTTACCACAATCGAAAAATATAGTCATAGGTAGAAAATGAGAATTAGTTTTATAGCTGTTACCGGAAAGTCTGGTATCCGTTACTATTCTTTCTCACTACGATCACTGTTGCTATATTTTCTTGTAACCGTTGCGAAAATTTAATGCCTGTGCAACAATAAATTGACGTTGAAGCCTTGTTTAACTAAAAAAGTAGAGTACACCTCAGAAAATGATTTTGCGTTGCAGTTACCAAAAAAGGATCGAAGATAGGGCAAAATTTTTACGCGTGCCTCGTTTTTCCTCACTTCAACAAATGAAATTTTTCTCAGTGAAGACATGCACCAAGAATAATTTCCATCAGAGGTGTGAGGGAATGCACGTAGGACCCGGAGGCATATTTCCGCGATGACGTTGCTTTTCTCTGTGCACCGCACATCGGCCATGCTTGTAGACAAACGTATCGTGTGTATAAATGGCTAAAACGACGAACGCTCTCGTCGGCTTCGGCCAGATGCGTTTTCCCGGATGTCCGTGGAACAATGCGAGCACTTCCGGCGGCAGCAAGGCCAGGTTGGACCCCTGCGGGGGTCGGGGCCCCCTGCTACACCTGCATCGGGACTCGGATCCAAAGCTTAATCACGGTCCGTAGTCACGCCGCTATTTTATTGCCGCCGATTTTCTCACTCAGTCTGATTACAGGTGCCATTCGTGTTGGACGTGCCCCATCTTGGCGCCTCAGAGCCTTCGGTCGAATTTTTTGTTGCTCAACACTGATCGGTGTTCATTTTCACTCAATTCCCTGCTGCGGCCCTCGAGGACGACGGGATTTCGCGGTCCTTGGAACCGTGAGAACGGGGAACCGGCGAAACGAAGGTGAATATAATTTTGAGTTTTTATTTATTTACTTTTTTGAAATTTTGTTTTTTTCATTTTAACCACCGCCCTTAGTTTTGATCGAGACATTTTTACAGCTGGTCGATCGGAAGGCGAGATTACGTGTAAAGATAACAACAATTTCGGTTATTTTTCGTTACTTCGGTATAATTCGATCATTGTACGAATATATCCACTCGATAGCACGCCGATCTTATTTCGCGCTTCGACGATCGTTCAATAATTCAAACGGCATTGTATTCCGGCGTATAATTACCGCTCAACAATTGTTAATTATTTGAGACGTATTACGCACGGGCCGATTAAATATCGAATCGATTACTTTCCGATTCCCCTATTCTCAATTCATTCGTCCTGCAGATTCAACCAATTCATATTCCGCCGAATAATGAATTCCTTTATATATGTACGTACAGCGTTATTTGTATATTCTACCGTATACCTTCGATCCAACTTTTTACCCGGATTAATCGCATCCCTTGATGCGAGGTTGGGACGTAAAAAGAAACTGTATAATTGAAGAAAATTTTACATATAATATAAATAAATTTCTTCGAATATTAATTAATATACTTCTCGTTTTATATTTTTTCACTTAACGTGACTTCTTATTTCATTCCTGTATTCAACACAATCATATAGAAAGAATATTTCGTTCGATAATTTGCTCAGGTTTTACAATTACTTTGTCGTTTATACAATAGAAGAGAAATTTTGCTTGAAAAGAGAAACAAAAAAAAAAAAAAAACAATCCAGTACTTTCTTCTTCTCAAAATTCAAGTGAAAAGGCTTAAGAATTTCATCGTCAATTTGTACGATTAGGAGAAGGCTAATGACGACGATTACGGCTAATAAAGTTAGAGCGCCCTTTTCTCCGTTTAGGGAATTGATATTCTCTTCTTCAGCGAGTCTGTTTTTTACTTCCCCATCGACTCTAGATACATCGCATCTAGGGCCGAAAGTGAATGCGGTCGATTAATTTCCCCGAAGGGTTGGAGAATTGCCGGAGGACTATCCCTTGGAGGATTCGCGAGAGCTGCACGTTCGTGAAATGCTAGAGGCTTTGGTATTTGACAGAGAGGTGCGCGTACATGGCGTGGAGAACGGGATTGCGTGCGGTTCGAAAACGCGATCGTCGACACAGTCAATGGCGAACAATATCCTTCCGTTTCCGGAATAAGACGCGTCTGTCGGGTACATTCACGCACTATCCGTATATTATACCCGACACACGCAGCGCAATTAATACACTTCGCGTTTGCATTTGCGCCCGCAGTCCGCACATTACTGGTGGGATAATGCAGCCTCTGGACTGCATCAATTATACAACACGTTCGCAACAATGTGCAGCTTGCGCACACTTGCGGTACACATCGCGCCCATTATTCACACTCTGTTAAATGCTGACTCGAGATTTTCAGAGCTGTATAAACATAAATTTAACCTAACCGTCAAAAGCAGAAGGACATAATTCACACGCTCCTTATTCAGCTACGCCTGCAAATTACCTCTTATTGCTGCTGGAAGTATAGTAAGCTCATTTTATCACTGAGAGAAATTTTTACTTCCGATTACCGCTCTGTCCTTAACTATTTTCATTTTTTACCACAATCGAACAATGTAGCTCTAGGTAGAAAATGAAAATTAACCGTTACTATTCTTTCTCATTGCGATCACCGTTGCTATATTTTCTCGCAACTGTTGCGAAAATTTAACGCTCGCGCAACGATAAATTGACGTTGAAGCCTTGTTTAACTAAAAAAGTAGAGTAAACCTCACAAACTGATTTTGCCTTGCAATTACTAAAAAAAGATCGACGATAGCGCAAAATGGTTATGCGTACCTCGTTCTTCGTAATTCCAACAATATTTAAACAGTTTTTTTAACAATACCTGGTTTACTGAATTTTTCTAGTTGCTATACGAATTGAAATTTTCCCTGCCTACGTTCACGGATTTCATCCTTTTTCTTTCGTCTAGACATTTTTCAAACAAATTTTCTCATCGTAATTTTTTCGCTCTAATTTATTGCCATATGTACATATATATATATATACATATATATATATATGTACATATATATATATATATAATTTTGACGATAAATTATCCTACGGTTATATTCAACGCATTGATTTAAATAACAGGCACCTCTTTTTTCTCATCTCTCGTTAAGCATTCTTTTGTTTTCCTTTACCTCATTTCATCTGCAAATGAAACTTAATTCGAAAAAGAAAGAACACACATAATTCTCAGCTTTTTTCCCTTGCCTTGATAGAAATTATTCATCGGAATTTCGTGCACAATTTAGCGAATTCTTTAGTCTTGTGATGAAATTTGAGAGCGAAACTGGGCAAAAAGGTTATAAAAATTGGACTCGATCGAAGACAATCAGCAGCAATTTATGAGCCAGAAGGTGATTGCTAGGGGTTCGATTTTCATTGTTAATATACAAACGGGACTAGCGGTTACACGGCCATTGTTAAATATGATCGTGCAGGAAACAGCTCGAGGCGTGAAAAATTTTTCCCCTTGATTCGAACAGGCCGACGTGACTAATTTATTGTCACGATAATTGAATGTCGCGACACACCGAAGTGCTACGTGCTTTTTTTTACGCGCTATAGTTGGTACGATATGCGGTCATCGTGTTGCGATTTCGAGCACCAAACACCGCGGGTATCAACGATAAATTGAAATTTCAATATACACATGGAACGAAGAAATGCGAAATTGCCGCCATTTCCCGTGAAGGGATGAAGAAATCAGCTTTTGATTAATCGAATGTCGGAGGGTTAAATTTCCCTGCGGAATTCTGTATATATACGAAACTGCAGCCAAAGGATCTGTCGCGATATGTTTGTCTGACAATAAAGCTAACGACTCGATAAATTCAAGATTTTTTTTTCCAATCTCACCATTTCAACGTAATTACACTCAGATATAATTTGGCACGAATCAAATTTAATTCGAAACGTTTTACCAACAAGGGAATTCAACGCGGTATGTAGGTACGATATATTCGCTAATTTATTTGAGCCGTTCACCTTCAATTAATTGTGTATGTAATTACAAGAACAGCGAGAAATATTACATACACAGGACTTTATTTCTGACTCAAATCTGGCCACATTATTGGGACTTGAAAAGAAGGAGCCGATACGTGTTTCGCAATATTGGATGTAAAATTGAGAACATAGATTAATGATGGAAAAATTCATCCTCAAAACTGGATAAAGGTTGACATTATATTTGAGTCGGGAATAATGTGAACATTTTTGACCTAAAAAGTGGGACGAAAGTGGCGTATTATTCCCTCTCAACTTTATTTCCCTCATCTGAATATGTAAATATAATGTCATACTTCCCCGCAAACTGATGTGTAACATCTTACCTCTCTCGTATGTGGAATTCGATGAGACTAATTTCGTGAATGCGACGGAAACGTGTAACAGGAAGTAGGGAGAATCGCGGGCTATTCAATTTATTGACTACTGTAAGATTCGCTCAATTTTTCTGCTTTACTCTTTTTCTTTTCCATCTTTAATTACATTTCTCCGTATTATAATTGATCATCATGTGAATTGTTGATGTTGTTAATATAGAATAAATTCCAGACAACTATTTTTATTGTATTTCCAAGATTTTTGAAAGGTTTCTTTTATTTTTAACAAGTATATTTTTAGGTGGGGGTGCCTTGACTCCCGCTGATCTACATTCGTACATTACTTGTACGCGTTGTTTCGATTTTCTCTTATTTTCTTTTCAAGTCAATAATGTGGCCAGAGTTGAGTCGTAAATAAATTCCTACATGTAACATAGGATTAAAAGTTGATTATTCCCTTGTTACATAACGTGGTATGTTTTTTCTTTTCAACAAAGACAAAAAGAAAAATGCGACATTTCGCAAAAGACCTTATCACTGAGAATTTACACAACTTTTCGCCGATTTTAACGATCAAAATTCACTTCAACCGTAAATAAAGATCTTAGTCTACAGGAATGCCAATCGAAACGGGAGTTTTCTGTGAAACTCACTGCCAGTAAATAGGCAACCGTAGCTAAATTTTGAACACGCACGAATGCAACACGTAGCTTTGGTCGCTCTATCCGGTGGCGTTTCAGCGACAACTTTCACAGAAAACTTCGGGTAGATATGAGAATTCGGAGGAACGATTCGAATGATTGAGCCTCGGTTATCCGCGTGCATTTTGCCTTGGAATCCGTCAAGTCTGCGAGACAATTAATTTCGGAGAGCAGATGTACGGACGGTGATCGAAATTCCTGCGGTAATTGTGGTTTCGGGCGAAGGTCTCTTACGGAGTGTGTGTATTATCGACTCTATCGGGGATAGGAGACATGCTCGATGAGGGTGTGTGGAAAAGTTTAGGAACCACGCTCTGTTGCCTTGGCTATTTACGCACGTACGTGTGAGTGTCCGTTCTGCACATGTGTAACGCGTGTAATAACCACTACACTTTGCGACACGACGATCGAGTTCAGGCTCAGGGCTATTGCCCTATGAATTCGAGGCTTTCATTCGATCATCTTCACCGAACTTCGAAGCTGCAAGCGAAGATAGATGGAAGATTAGGAAATATTGTTGACATCTTTTTTCACTGGCTCCTAACAATCCTCGGATATCTTATTTATTCTAGTCTGAAATATAGATCTCCTCGAGAGATTATGATCGGGCAAAGTATGGATTTAAGTGATTTTTTACATACACTTTTGTGTATCCAAATATTGTTTTACATATCGTTTGGTAAAATGAAGTCAACCAAAAAGTTGTGGAAATTTTTCTGATCTTGACATCCAACGAGTTCAATGATAAATCTGAAAAGAACGTTTGCATTTGTGAATTATCGAACTTTCCCGCCAGCTGATAATATTGTTATTTCGGATCTTCGTACCTGAGAACTTGAGATGCGATAAAGATAGATGTTTGAAAATAAAAAACAATAATGAACTTTGGTTCAATTACTCACAATTTTTCTCAGTCAAAGCAATTTATTTTAAAGGAATAAAAATCTCCGAGTATGGACGTTTTTTTATTTCATTTGAAATAAAATGCGACACGTGACGAACGGGAGGAATTGAAGCGCAGCGTCTGAAGCACCGGTATTAAGATTAACGATTCTATCTTCCAGAGGAAGCGAGTTAAGTGATAATAAGAAATTGGATATACCGGCGAGACTTCAGCTTGTTAATTACGACACCTCTGATGAAACATCCAACCATATATAGAGTAATGAAGAGTATTCGGAATATTAATGAATCTGCAGCTAAGCGTACGTATAGCTGGTATCGTAACAACTATAAAGGTGTATAATTCACTCTTGAATTACGTTATAAAGTTCTGCAACGAGCTGGCGAGTACATATCTTCTCTGAAATGATCGCAGGTCGATTGCTTTTCCAGTTACGCGGAGTTCGCGTACCGCGATCGTAACGTAAAAAATATCCGATCCCATTGCCGGTTATGAAACATGTCACGCGTTCGATCTGGTGTCGGAAAAAAAAAATCTGGTGTGTAAAATAAAATTTGATACGACGTGGTTGATCCTGCAGATCTCGCTGAGCGATAAAAAGAGAAATCGTTGTGTATTTTGTCCCTGCAACGATTATATTCGCGTCGAGGTCTCTTGGCCCATTGTAGAGAAGAGTCGTAAAACGGTTTGCTATGATGGAACTATCGCGAGATGGGGGCAGAGATAATTATTGTCACAAACATGTACGGCATTCGAACATTGTCCGACATTACCACCACCATTATCACCCACCGCAACGGGTAAGCCGGTATATTTTATCCTTTTCAAACTTACCGTCTCACCGACCAGTACATCAACAGTCACCGAACGATTTAGTCAACTTATTTTCACGTTCCTCGGATTATTTTCACGCGTGATATATTTTCCCGGGTATTGGATGCAGAGTTTCGCTTAATCGATAAGCGAAACAATATATTGTGCGAAAGCGGGGATAATTTCGTGCGGTGAAGATCGTTCGGTGACGTGAAAAAATTTATCTCTGATTCGATTCGTTTTATTAATCTTTCACTTTCGACATCGTACCAATGGATTTACCGCCGGTTCGTATAACGCAACAATCTGTTAGATGCTTCGATATTATCGCGCACAATTAATGGACAACTATCATAAAATTTTCCGATGAATGTATAGCACATCGTTGACCCTTGTTCTGCGTTCACCGAGTGAAAATGGCATAATCCAATTCTAATTGTGACGAATTTAATGGTCTGATTGCAGAGTATTACCCCAAGTGACATGACCACTTGATTTACCGTGAGCACTCAACTTTCAAAATGAGAAAAATCCATGATATGTTCAGTATGGTTCAAGCTATCACGGTACTCACCATTCTCAAGATGCTCACCAACGGTAAGCAGCCAGCTATACTTTCTTTACCTTGTTTCGCGAACACGCTCGAGTAGTAATGGTCAAGAGGCTGAGAGCCGGAGATTCAGTAGTAAGAGTAGAAATTGTGGCAGGCAGCGGGAGACTCGACTTCGAGCTAAACTAATTCAATTTGTCTGCAAGTTGTAATTCCGACAAAGTTCTTCATCTTATTGAGAGAGAGATAGAGAGAGAGAGAGAGAGAGAGAAAGAGAGAGAAAGAAAAGAATCCATCACTTTGCAATAAAAGCAGCGAAGAGAAATCAAAATGTTAAATTAAATGATACGTCTATTTACTAGGATGGGAAAAGGTAAAGTGGCGCGTACAGTGAATGACTGAAAATCATACAAAAGAATCTATAAATCGGCATTGTCAAAATCTGATGGCGTAACTTCCGTTTCCGGTAACAGTACGTGGAACCACGGGTGCTCTTGGAATTTCCGCGCGGTTTACACGGCCGACCGTCAGTCTGTTTTCAGGTGGTCGAATTTTCTCTTTTACAACGTGTGGGTCAAATAATTACCAATACCGTTTCTCAACGGTATCGATTCATTGGTGGAAAAGTTCGGGATATTGTTGTAAACGAGAAAAGAAAATAAATAAAAACGTGACTAAATGTCATCCACGAGAAGGAAAAAATTTAAAACGAACTGCAGAACTGCGACCGGATGTGCAAAATGGGCGTAGACAAATCAAATGATGTCACACGGTTGCGAAATTGCGCAAAACGAATGTATTATAACGTGTGACGAGGTATAACCGCTGCACCGCCAATTCGTATACAATAAATATAGAAATTTCCCGGTAGAGATGACGGTGCGATCGTGTGTTGCAGCTTTTGTTTAATTTTCAATTTCACATTTATACATACATTCGACGGCAGCCTCGAAATTAGAGGAAAACAATGGTGTGCGTTGATATTATCGATCTGAAATGAGCCTAATTTTTGATCGCAGCTCAAACGACCTGCAACGGTGGCGCGGGAAGAGTAGTTTACGAAAGATTACCCGACCAGCAATTGCAAGGTTTTGACGACGAAGTGGTAAGTGGAAAAAAAAAACACTTTTCTCAACATTACACGCGTTCGCCAGCAGATTGGTTTCCCGATCGTACGTTGAAAAATGATAACGACTCACGTTTTCAGGTCAGAGACTCGGCGCCTCCCTTCAGGGTTCTAGAAAAGTGCCAGGAGCTTTGCCTGCGCGATAGAACAGCAACTAACAACCTTGTCCGGGCGTGCACAAGCTTCGACTTCCAGCCGGGGAGCAGAATCGCATCTTTTAGCGGTACCGCCGAGTACGAAGAGAGCACCTGCTACCTGACCAGGGAACAAGCACTTCCCGAAGGTATCGGGAACCTGATGCTCGTGCCGAACAGCGTCCACTTTACGGAAGTCTGCCTGATGTGTGAGTATCGAATGGTTGCAGAATGTCGATCGTTATGTTACAGCGTGTGAGGATGTAATAGATGTTCAGAAACTAAATCGCACGGTTGGTTTCAGCTAATAGGATAGAAAGGGAGTGTCCGAACCGTCGCTACGTATTCGAAAGACATCCGCGGAAGAAGCTTAAACTTCCGATGACTGATTTGAAGGAAGTCAGCGCGGCGAACAGGACCGATTGCGAGGATAGGTGAGTTGGATGAGAGTTGGGATCCTACCGTGGATCCTTAAAGGACACGATAAATTTCGTCTCGGTTTTGTTTACAGGTGTCTGAACGAGTTCAGCTTCGTCTGTCGGTCGGCGACTTACGACGCTGCGCTGAGAAGCTGCTCGTTGAGTCGTTTCACGCGAAGGACTCACCCCGAGCTCCTGGAGGACGACCCGAACTGCGACTACCTCGAGAACACCTGTCTAAATGGTGATACAATTGAGAAGTTGAGTCGAGTTTAATCCCGAATTTGTTCTAACGGTGGTAATTTTATCGCAGCCGAAAGACGTTGCGACGGATTGGCCGTCTTCGTCAAGGAAGAGAACAAGCGGCTTCGCGGACCCTTCGAGGTTGACATCTACACAAACCTGACCCTCGACGAGTGCCAAGGCCTTTGTCTAAGGGCAGACAAGTACTTCTGCCGCAGCGTGGAGTTCGACGACCAAACGAGACAGTGCGTGATTTCGGAAGAGGATTCGGTCTCGCAGAAGGACGACATCGGGATCAGCAGCAGCCCAAGTTACCACTTTTACGACCTTGTCTGCCTGGACAACCGTAAGATATTGCTTTCCGTCTCGTTGAAATATACCTTTCGACGGTATTCGTCGCCCGCCAACTCTGTCATGTTGACGGTTTGCTGGTACCTCCGTTTTCCCGCTAATAAAACGTAGAACGTTCGATAGCGAGGGGCTCCGAGTACCCCGACAACAGCGTGACATCCCACCTATTTGCCGACGGTCGACGACCGGACACCGCCTTCCAACGGTACCGGAACTCCCGGCTCAGCGGTGAATTTCACTCGGAAATAACCGGCAGAAGCCTCAGCGAGTGTCTCGACGAGTGCCTCAGGCAGACCAGCTTCCAATGTCGGAGTGCCGTCTACTCCGAGCACTTCCATACCTGCCGTTTGAGTAGATTCAACAAACGGGACGGTCACAGGATCATATACGACGCGGACTACGATTACTACGAGAATTTGATGCGTAAGTCGAATGGTTTCTGCATAACTATCCTTGTCCATTGTGAAACTGAACGGAGCGGTATCGGCAAGGTCAATATTCCGACACTGCGCCGTGGGTTGAAAGCTATACGATCGTAATGCTAACAAGCTAGCGACAAAAACAATAATTTCACGGGAGTATAATTCATGACGTGGCAACCGATGCGTGTCCCCCTATTATTCAAGTGCAAATACTTCAGGGGGATCCATTGTTTCCATCTGACGTCAGAATCACGCCGAGTAGATAAACCGCATTTCAATCCATCAGATCATTCGTGATACGTATACGTATAACTGCTCGCATTCCTTTTTATCCGCTCCTTCTTGGTCCACTGCAGATCAATACATGGACGGTGACCGGGATGTTCCCGGGTACAGACCGGACCCTGTGGGCCAGGACACGAACCAGGGAAGGCCGACTGTAGGGAGACCAGGTAGGTAGCCGACTGGCAGAGCCCCGTAGCGTTGGACTCTCGAGATTCGCACCGTTGAATGGTACGTGAAAGTTTTCTTCCCGCTCCGCAGGTTACCCGGACGACGCCGCATATCCCTCGAACAACAAGGGAGACAGATATCCGAATCGATATCCAGGGTGGGACAACAGACTTCCGGACGATAGATACCCGCCCGTTGGTGGCAATCGGTACCCCATTCCCGGCGATAGATATCCAGACGATGGTTACCCGCTGCTTGGGGCTGGTCGACCCCCCGTTTCTGACCACAGATACCCGTCTGGAGGTGGCCGATTTCCTATTCCTGGTGATAGGTACCCGGATGATAGATATCCGCCTGGTGGTGACCGGTACCCGACATACGGAGGCAGGTTTCCGGTCGACAGGTATCCCCCGACTGGACCCAGTCGCTACCCCATCGGCGATCCCTTGGACCCGAGCCGATTTCCTACAGGAGGTGGCGGCGGACGGTATCCCCCTGAACCGGCTGATCGGTACCCAACTGGTCCTGACCGCTATCCTGGAGGAGGATACCGCTATCCAACCACCCTTGAACGCTACCCCGAAGACCCTCTTGATCGAATACCCATCGGAACTGGTGGCAGCAGGTATCCTCTTGATCGATATCCCGTCAGCGATCGGTTCCCGGAACGTGATAGAGACCGGTAAGATATCCAGAGACCTGAGAGGTTCAGGAATTGGTACAGTATTTACAAATTTTTAAAGATGTTATTATTTGAAGCCTATTCAACATGGTATTACACAGTCTCAAACAGATTTGAAATACGATAAATATTTCTCCATGTGCACACCGTCAGACTAGTTTAGATCAGTCACAAATGATTCTGATTTGCGCATAACTCTTCACAATATTCGCCCTTGATGAAGACAGACTGACTCTCGATTTTCACCAACTAAGCCATAAGCATTGACGGTCTAAGCTGAACTTTCTTTCCATGAACCATAATCGATTCCACGCCTTCCAACATGACTCGTCCTCAACAGCTACCCCGGGGGCATAAGCGCGAATGGAATATACCCGAGTGGTTTCGAGGACGATATTCGCGGTACGAAAGGAGGGTACGGAGGTCGTCCTCTCTATGGTGGAATCGGGAGTCGTCCTCACGGACCGTCGCGGCCCATGGATGGATACGACAGCAGCTACGGCGGAATTGGTGGTCGACCTCACGGACCGTCGCGACCCTTGGATGGCTACGACAGCAGCTACGGTGATAACGGTATAATCGGTGGAGGCTACGTTGGGGAAGGTGGAGTCCACCAAACGAGACCATTCGGGTCGGTTGGCGGGGGTCCGATAATAGGCAGACCTCCATTGATATCGAGGTGCGAGGACCAGGACAACTTTCGGCAGGTCGGTCAGCGGACCAGGGTGCGAAAGCCGTTCGTCCGAAGATACACGACAGCCTCTTCCCTCGCAACTTGCGAACGAGAGTGCGCCGACGCCAGGGACTTCGTCTGTAGGTCCTTCAACTTCAGACCATACGCCGCTCCCTACGGCGCTGAGAGAGACAACTGCGAGCTCAGTGACAGGGATTCCCGCGACATGGAGATGGGCGATCCCGTCTACTACGACAGGAGCTCGGACTATGATTTTTACGAGAGAAACGGGAGACAGGGAGTCGAGGACGAGTGTCTCGACGGTTAGTCAGTCGCTTCACTCGAATACCATCAGGAGGTCGTCTCATTTCTGACACTTTCTTCACTTTCTTCGCTTTCAGTGAGTCAAGTTTGCAGCGAAGAGGGCATGGAGTTCACTCTCCGAACGCCCGAGGGTTTCATTGGCCGAATTTACACTTACGGGTACTACGACCGATGTTTTTTCCGAGGCAACGGAGGGACCGTCAACGTCCTCAGGATCAGCGGAGCTCAAGGATATCCGGAATGCGGTACCCAGCGAGTGAGTATAAGCAGCAGTAAAAAATGTGCCACAACGAGAAAACTTGAAGAATGACACCGTATCTTACGCTGTGTTTTCAAGTATGGTGATACCATGACGAACATAGTGGTGGTCCAGTTCTCGGACTACGTCCAGACCGGTAGGGACAAGCGTTTCAACCTCACCTGTCTCTTTCGCGGACCAGGAGAGGCTGTCGTCACATCCGGCTACATCGGTGCCGGGTATGCCAGGTCATATAACTTGTGTGTTTTTGCTCGAGTGCACGAGTCGCTCCTTTCCATCTTATTGTTAGCCAAAGCGAAAGTGAAATGTTTCCATGGAGCTTTTTGATGGCGTATCTGACAGACGCTCGTAGTTTGCTTCGCACGTTGCATGGAGTTAGCCGCACCTTAATGCATTTGCTTGATAAATCAATCTTCGCATCTCGGTCTAACCTTAAAAAGTTCCCCCAGCAGTGCTGGATCACCGATACCGATAGAATATCTACCCGCTGAAAACACGCTGAGTTCGAGAGTCCGGCTGTTGATCCTGTACCAGGGGAGACCAACGACCACCATAGCAGTCGGTGACCCTCTGACCTTCAGGCTGGAGGCTCAAGACGGGTAAGTGGGTAGAATTCAAACACCCTTGTCGCTGAAAAGCTATCGGTTGTCCGTCACAACTATGTTCCAGGTACAACTACGTCACGGACATCTTTGCTACCAACGTCATAGCCCGAGATCCTTATTCCGGAAGAAGTGTACAATTAATCGATAGATACGGGTGAGGATACGAGAACGATTTTGATCCAATCAGCGTTTGGTTTCGAGATACCACAGTGTTCTTTTTGTTTTCAAAACCAAACGTGCAGCTGCCCAGTGGACAACTACGTGTTTCCGGGTCTTGACCGTCTCCGGGAAGACAGTTTGGAGGCTCGTTTCAACGCTTTCAAAATTCCGGAGTCCAATTTCCTGGTCTTCGAGGCCACCGTTCGCACTTGCAGAGACGGATGTCAGCCAGCTTACTGTTCGGGAGGCGCTGGTCGAAGCGAACCATCCTTCGGTAGGAGGAGAAGAGACCTTGGAGACGTGACTTTGATGGACGAGAACGAGGAGGACCAAGTCAACGTCACAACAACGGCCGCCTCCGCCGCATCCAACGTCCAAAACAGCACGCGAAATGACGAAGAGGACGAGAATGAAGAGGAACACGTGAGGGAGATGATCGAGGTGCGATTCGGAAGGATCAAGCGTTGATCAAAGGGTAAAAGTGACCGAATTTTCACTGTTTATCCTTCGTTTAACAGGTCTTCGACTCTCGGTATGATATGATCGAGGACAACATGGTCGAGAAGCATACCAAGGTCTTCGAATCCGTTTGCATCACACCCAGCGAGTATTACGGACTTGTTGTGGCTGTCGTTGGGCTGGTTGTTCTTCTCGTATCCGTAGTTCTGCTCTCAATGCTCGTTTACAGGTAACTGACGTACCTAAATCTATCAACAGTAGAAGCTTGGGTCAATTTTTTTTGAGTAGAATCAATGCTCTCCGTAAATTTCACCACGTTACTCAGTCGTTGAATCCTTGCATTGTAACCGTTTTTAATAAACCGATCAGGAAATACGCCTATTCGATAATCGTGAAGAACAGAAACGCTGACAAGTCTTCGCATCGCAGCAGCAATCCCGAAGACGCGTACAGCACACGAGCGCAGAATAATTTTTCATTTCTGAGATCAGGACTTCAGAAGCCTTTTCAGTCGACGTAAGTTAATTGAAATGCGATGTACCTTAAATTTCGTTTCTTAGTGCAATTTCTGCATATAATTCACCTAACGAAACTTCTCTTCAGATCGATTTCCAGATCGTTGAGTCACGTCATCAATCAACGATTGACAAGTTCCGGTGGTCTGGAAGGCGCCGTAGGATTAGCGGGAACAAGACGGGCGGGATTTGATCCCAGCGAACCGATTTACACCGATCCTTCACTCTTTGAAAGCGCTCACTGTTCGGGGAACGAACCAAAATCGGCACGAAATGAAAACTTTCATCTGATGTAAAGGTGGGGGCAAAAAGGAATGACAAAATTTTTTGATCTATAAATCAAAGAAAAAATATACTCTTATGAAAATTTCTCGCGGACGCGCTGCGATGCTTCAAATGATATGTCTGATGCATCAAAGACGTCTTTTTCATACGGATGAAGCTTCGAATCAACGTCGTCATTTTTATGACTTTTGAAAATCAATCTTATTCCAATTAATCAATCTTATATATACCTGTGAAGTAATCGAACTTAATATGATGCAATTTTTAAAGCACAGTCAGTCATCGGTTAATTCTGTAACGATTTTCTCGATTTTCACGTACCCGGAATTCCCAGCACTTTTATACATTTAACATATAACTACTGCCGACGACAACTGCCCGAAATATTTCATACGATCGATGTATGAACATTCTGCATGTTTAGTAAAGTTGATGAGAAAATATAATTTGTTTTTTTTTTCAATAAAAGGTACAATATGTTTGTTCCACAGAGTGTAAAGTGGATTCATGTGAGGCTTGAATAATTTCTGGTTATCTTAAAGTATGGAATTTCAAAAATTGTCTGTATCAATGAATTTTGAGCAAGCTGTACACCGGCCTGATTCACTAAAAGCGAAGGAAAACAATAAGAAAGTGTCACACTGTCTGTATGCACTACAATTAAAAGTAGAAATTAAAAAATTGAAAGTAGTAATGAACAAAATAATTGATCAATTAATTGCAAATACTAATCTTACGTAATGTCAATTTGAATCTAGACTAGGTATAAATAGATATATACTTTAGGGTATTTTGTGTTAACGAACGCGTATAATGTAGGATGTATGTAATAGAATTATATTTATTTGAAACAGACAGCGACGGATCGGCCAGACGGAATAATCGCGAAGCTCTATAAAGCGCACTGTGAATCTATTTTACGCGTTTATATAATTTGTATATGTTAGAATAGATAAATGATACCTTACGGTTGGAAATTTCCATTCAGTTCTCAATGAACTGTTGAATCGGAGTTGAATTTTAAATTCTACAGAAACGCGAAGAACAATGAGCAACAATAAAAGGAAGATATTACATTGTTTGAAAAATTATAGTATTTTGAAAAGTGCGTTATACAATGATATTTTTTTTTCTCTTGAATTGAAAATAAACCGCATAATCTATTACTGTATATGTATGATACTAACATTGAATTTGAAATAAGGTAGTCATTAAGACCGTTAAAATTAACAAAAACACAAACAAGGTATGCAATTTTTTATATTTATTAAACTGTACGAGACGATATTTAATATATCTGTTTATACGAAATAAACAAAAACCCCATTGAAGCAACAATCCAAGTTTATCACTCGTCGCATATAATCAGTGTGCTCAAACTGTACGAATGTTTTTCTTTCTTTTTCTTTTTTGAGATACCGAGTACAAACATTAGGCTGGATTTTCTTAAACTTTTTTTTTCTTCTTGCGTACCCTTAGAAAAGTTATTTTTCAGCCTCGAACGAAGCCTCGTGAAACCGGAGCTCGGTACCAAAATTGTAAAAGGTTACTCATCCGGTTTGGATTTTTCAAACACTCTAACCGAAATATCTCTAAAACTGTACAGGTTGGGAGGCTGTTTTTAGTTTTACTTTACAGATTATAAAGTTTTCTATAAAACAAAAAGGTCGAAACTACTATACACCTGAATGTTCATCTTGTATTCGATGCGACCGTTTATAGTTGAGTGCATTGAATAAATGAAGATGCTTATTACCTTGTCAATTCTTATCTCACCCGTGTTCTAAACTGATACAAGTAACGTCTTTTAGAATCCTACTACCGAATACCGGTTTCACGAGGCTTCGTTTGAGACTAAACACTAACTTTTCGAACAGCACGTAAAAAGAAAAAAGAAAAAGGTTGAAAAAAAAACCGGTCTAATAAGCATAGACGAAGCGAAATAAGTAAAAAAGCGACTTCAATCAACGAGCCCACCAAGCAATTGAGAAATGAAACGCAACCGCATTGGCGATTGCGGGAAATGACGTCACGACGATTAAAACCAGACCCATCCGGTGACTCAGTCCTCCTTAAGTCTGTCCAGTTTGTAGGTGAAAAAAAGCATTCTCAGCCTGGCCTCCTCCTTGCGATACCGAACCTCCTCGAGCCGGATCCTCGCCTCCTCCTTCTGCATCGCGGCAATGTCGACCTTGATCTGAGCCTCGGAAAGAGCCAAGACGTGCAATTCCTCACTCCGCTGGGCCGCACTGCCGATTCTGCGCTGCAGACGATTTTGGGGAATCCTGCAGGGGGACGGAACGCTTGGCCGAATGCTATTGCTCCGGATGCAGAAAGCTCCGCGAGCATCAGCGATCGCCGGATCCTCCGTGTCGGAGTGGACGTCTTCTATCGAGGACTCCGGATCGGTCATAAACTTCTCCGGACAGTCGCCCATCGGGCCGACCGAGGGTGGCAGCTCCATCTTCGCCTCGGTCAAACCGGAAGTCAGCACCGCAACCCCTGGCGGTGGCTCCTTTCCCTCAAGGTCACCTCGCTGACTACCCTTCAGCGCCATCTTCGAGGCCTTTGAGGCAGGCACGCTCTGCAGGGTGAACGGCTCCGAAGCTTTTGGCTCGAATACCACGTTCGGCGGAAGTCCGACCGTGCTCGCCGAAGTCGAAGTGTCTATGGAATTTTGACCCGAAGTGCCGTCCTGCCAATTCGACAAACTCAGCCGCAGACGGTCGGAGGATATATTGTGATTTGGGCCCTTCGACGTCGGCCTGTTGTGAGAATTGTTGTATGGATCGGGTTAGAGCGGCTTGAAAACGGTCGCATCTGGCATGGATGAAAATGTTTAAAACGTAGAGATGACACATCGACGACTTTCTTCATTCTGTGACGTGTTTCAAAAATCATCGAAATATTCATGCGTCAAATCGTAAAATTTTTTCAAAGAATCGAGCGTGTAATTTACCGCATGATTTATCTTGTAAATTGGATAAGATATATAAGAAATTATATAATAAATTTGAAGAAGCACGAATCATCGAATATACAGGATCGAAATTTATACAGTTGATTATACGATTTTTGATCTAGTATATCTGATGATTCGTGCTTTCCTAATTTATTATGTGATTTCATGTATATTTTATCGCAAAATAAATTATGCAACAAATTATACGTTGAATACTTTCAAAACATGCTAATTCGAATCGGTGATAAAAATCACCCCTAAATCTTACTGTTTTAACTCCTCGCTCAGAAAAGGGTTGTGCAGTTATAAGGGTGATGATACCGTGCACATTATTCTCAGTTGATTACAGTGATCAATAATATCCGAGTAGTTTTACCAAAAAACTCAACGTTATCATCGAGAATCCCTAATAAAAAAAACTATTTGAGAATAAACTCTCAAGTGAGGGATGGTTTCACCTCTTTTACCCCGAATTAGTACATGAAAATATCTATCGAACGTATTTATATGTAATCCTACCACAACAACATATCACAGAAGAATGAATGGAATCGACGAGGTAGACTTCGGGTATTTTCCCTGCGAATTTCTAAATTTCAACCGATTTTTTCAATCAGATAAACAGAAAACTTCCATCGCACGAAACGATCTACTTTACCCGGATCGTTTTTCCTCCCGATTCCTCTTGCAAGCCTTCATGTTTTCCCAACAGCGTCTGAGCTGAACCGAAGACCTTGTCGCGTAAGGACCAACGAGAGCGTTGTACTCTTCGGCTAGTTTGGTCCAGGCCGATTTTCGCTTGCACATTGAAGTCGGATCGGATTTTTTATCCTCAACATCACCGTGCTTGTTTATCAAAGTGATGAGGATTTCACGCTCCTCGAAACTGTACGTTTTTCGCGTACCCTTCGAGGACGAAGACGACGACATTTTCTTGCGCCGAGAGTTCATCAGCAAGAAACAAACAAACGAAACTCTGTTGTTTCGCCGCCTGCCACGTTTTGCCAATTCATTCTCCAGACGGTCCGATCGAGGATCGATCCCCGATAAGATATAATTTTTTTTAAACATATTTAACTCCGAACGGAAAACGCATTTATTCAAGGCTCCGTTCGTTAGCTGAAAAGCATACACCAATACGCTCGGAATTCTGTAAAAATTAATCGTCAAGGATTCATCAATGAGTAATCCTTAACTCGACTCGTTAGTCTGTAGAATCGTCCCCGATGGCGCCACTAACTTGGTAGAGAATAATGACACCGGTCTGAAGTTGGCAAGAACGCGAATTTACTTTTAGGCTGCTGAGAAAACGAACAACAAGATTAAACCTTTGGCTAAAATTAGTCGACAATGACGGAGTGCTAATTAGTTGACGTTCTCTTCCAGGTTCATATCGCTAATTAGCTCAGGCAAATCCACGATATTACCGATCGAGTATCTACACTAAAATAAAGATCGATCACGGAGGTTCCGCAACGAACTTTGATCCTGACTCCAGTGACTGGCATCAAGCTTCGTAGCTTTTCAAAAACGGGAATCTAACCGGTCAGAATAACAAGTATTTTCCACGACCGGATCAGCGATGACTCAGAGTCTCTGACCCCCCACAAAAATGCACCTGTCCTCGTTACTATGACGCAGAAACACAACAAGCCCCGGATCGATAATGGGCTTCTGGTACCGGTCAAAGGTCCACGAAGAAGAAGCGCGACGCTAAAGAAGCGGATAAAAATTCCCCATCCCAAGAGTGTGAACCGTAATCAACACAGACGTGAATCAGTAGACGTACAATACGAATGTCCGGTAATCGGTGACCCTTGACCCTTGAGAGATCTCCATTTCCTCCGTACTCCAGCAACGCGATCTCTTTGTTCTCATCGGACGCCAGGGGTCAACGCATGGTACAGAGGCGGAGAACGCGTGTCTGCGATATAAAATATCATCAGGGTCACCGTGATGCGTGACGTTCGGTAAGCGGCTCTGCTGCAGCCACACCGGCACAGTCCGCGGTGTGCAGCGAGCCGAACAACGAGTGGTTCATCCAAGTCGAAATCGAAGAGGTGTTCGACCGATTTCTTCGAGAGGTCATCCGTCCTTCAGCAGCGTCCCTCTTTGTGAGAGTGGGACTGGCTTTTTGGCACTGTTTTCGAGGCCTCCGGTACGTTCGACCATCGCTTGGTGCCTGGGCCGGTGGAATGAGGTGCGATAAGAGCGAGCAACGCGTGCCGAGATTGGAATACGAGCATCCGGTGCCACCGCAATGACCGGTGGTGATTCGCTGGGACGATTTTACTCCGGGTGTCGACTGGACACACACCGATGAGAACCTGGCCAAGCTGTGCGTAGAACGCGCAGTATCCGCTTTTGCCATTCACCGCGGCCCCGACGCCGTCGGTACACTCCGTAAACAAACTCTCAATTTTTATTTCCATTTTCTTTTCGGCGCAGGATATTTATAAACGTCGTCAGATGGCTCGGACCGTCACCTGCCTCCGGTATTTTCTACTCGCCTACGTCATCCTGCTCGGCGTAAGTCTACCACCATCCACTTACTACCACCACTTATAACGTCGCACGTTTCGCATTCCAGTTATTCCCGGTCCTCCGATGACCGTGTGTCGTATAATCGTCGTCGGCGAAAAGTTCGAGTCGTTAAACAGCATCTTTCTGCAAATTTAAAAGACACTTGTTGTGGTATTTGAAGATCTTTGCTAAGGCGGAATGTTTTGTCGGTGATTCGTGATTTTTTAAGTTACGGCGTAAAAATGAACCCACCGTCGTTCCTCGACCGTGGATTTTGTCATCCCGCGCTGTGTCTATACGAGTACAACTTTGATACGCGGTCGGCTTATCTCGCGAGATTACGAAGCTCGCCTCTGATATCGAGAATCATAAGACGCGGAATGAGCGATCGGAGCTTCTTTGATGAAATCTATCTTCTTTTTATCAATTTCAACAGATTTCTGGCATCATCGTCTCCGTAGGATCTGGGATATTTATTTACCAGCTGAAACAGTACCGGCCCTTGACTCCGGACGATGTCTGCGGGTCGTCGATCACCCTCCTGATCATGGGTCTGGTCACTTGTCTCCTTGGATGGGGGGGATGGCACATCGTCGATTCGACTCACAGGGTGCAAGTCATATGTGTAAGGCGACCTTTGATGGAGGCCGTTTCGAGGCCTGTGTTATTCTTGTAGAATACACGGTACAATTGAGTCTTTCAAGTTTTGTCGAATTGGTGTTCGGCACTAGGTCCGACTTCCCAACGCAGTGGCAATAAATAAAAAATTTAACAGAAGCCGGTAACACTGAGATCAAAATATATGTAATACCCGAAAAACGCTGAAGACCCGAGCAAACATTAGAATGCTTCGACTTTGCGAAGATACTGCGTCTCGGTTTATAGCCAAAATAAAACTAAAGCTGTTAATTGCCGCAAAGAAAAAAAAAAAAAAAAAAATCCAGCGGTCTTGATCGAGCGTCGGTGATTCAATTCCTTTGCCGAAAAGATAATGCGAGGAAGTGCTTAGGTGCCAATTTCGTATGGGTGCGACTGGTTGAGAAATTTTTTGTAAATAATTGCTCATGACTCATTTCGCGATTATTTATACAACTGTGATAACGATATCTAGGTTCCTGATCTCGGGATCTCAATCTTGTATCATTAAATTAAAACAAAAGAAATTCTACCACAACTCATCGATAAGATGTACGTCTGGCACGTAAGAATAGATGTTGAGTTTTTATCGGTTTTGCTGACGGTTAAAAAAAAAAATTTCGATGTAATCAGACTTCATTGAAATATAACGTATCCAATTATGCACCACGATTGTGATTATTCGATATATGTTCACATCGCGTAAAATTTCAACTAGAAAAATCTCACATGGAGCTCGGTTAAAATATGACAACATTTACATTCCGCGAAGTAAAAACGTCGAGTATCAACGTATACCTGGTCGTATATTGAGGCACGAGTGGCTGAAATAAAAATGTCCTGATTCGAATTCGAGAATCGACGAGGATTCGCAACCTTAAGAAAAGACATTGAAACCGCAATTTGAAGGCAGAGCAGAGCGTCCATCGCTAACTTCATCAATTAGACGGCGTTGGTTTTGAGCACGTTCAAAGACCACTCGTAAATCTGACGAGCTTGTTTATAGCTCGCACTGTCGGCGGCGTCATCGTCACGAATGTAATGGAATCGTGAGTCACGTCTGGAGCGATTGCGATCTAATTTCTGATTTTATCTTTAAAGTTTGCCGTGGTTTTGGGCACGGTCGCCTTCGTGGAAGCCGGCACCGGAATATGGGCTGTGATTAAGCACGAACAGATCGACCCTTTACGTACTTCCGACCACGAGACGGCCTTCGCTCTTGCTACAACCGACGAAAAATCCACATGGGATCGGATGCAAATAAGGGTAAGTTGTCGAAAGATTGCCGATTCTTATCCCTCGGGGTATAATATTCCACTTCCGCAAGGAATCTTAGATATTATCTGACGTTGCTGTGGTAGGCGGTACGAGATTTCATCAAGACTTGATTGAGATCGTTGATACGGTAACTGCTTCTTTATCAGGTTCCGTCGACGAGACGATTGCATCAATTACTATAAATGTTTCATTAATTTTTGCGCTCGCATTCGGGTTTAAAAACGATGCATAGAAATTTCTTCGGCTAATCTGTTTCGCATTTTTGTTCAGCTGGGCTGTTGCGGCATCGATGGACCCGCCGACTACAGGATCCTGGACTCCGTTCCTTGGTCCTGCTGCGACACATCCTCGGTAGAAAATCCAGAAGCCGTTACCAGTGGCACTTGTACCACGATGTATTCCAGAGGATGCTTACACTTCGTTGTTAACCGAACGCGTTCCATTCTCCTTCACGTTTTCCTACTCGCACTTTGCTCCGTTCTCCTCCAGGTGAGCGTTAATTGAGGTGAAAATGGAGAGCTCAACAAAATAATTATTCATTCGTTGTTTGCTCGGTATTTAAGGGTATTTATAGGATAGAATTGAAATTCATTGCCAGTGGGCTTAGGCGATGAACTTTCTATTGTTGACAATAGGAAATTCCACCGATTTCGTACATTGAGAGCACTTGTTCAAAGAGCTAGAAGATTTATGATCACTTTTCAGTGTTCAAAATTCAAATTTTGCGGAAAGCTTGACGAATGCGGATTTCTCATCTGAAAAATTCAGTTAAAAAAATGTGTTTCATTTACCTGCCGAGAAACAAGCGCGCGACCAATTGTTAATTCGTGTTAGGTTGCGACTATTCAGGCGCTCCGAAACCACTTGTTTGAGTCTCGGTAAATCAGAGATTGTACAATGACTTAAAATCTGCAAAAAGAAAAGACCATCATTTGCTCATTTGTTCAGAGGACATGAACGTATGTCGTAAAATGAAAACAATCGCATAATAATATATGGTGTCTTGTTATTCCCAAGAAAATTTTGAAACTTTAGACGCATGTGCAGTTTTTCTAAAACGTTTGATGCTTGCCGCTATTTCAAACAGATGCAATATTTTACAAATTTCAGATGTTACACAAGCCGATCCTGCGAAAAGAAAATATTTGAGAAATGAATAACGAAAGTGAAATTTTATATAATACTTTAATAAATATTATTTCGTATTTTGATATGTGAAACTATGAACAAGTTATTAGATGAAAAAATGATTTGAAATGCGATAAACGAAAATAGTCCATCTCTCGTCATAAAAACCTGGCATTTTATCCGTTCAATAAAACTAAGCACATCTTTTTTTTCCTCTCTTCCAAAGGTGTGCGGGGTGATATGCGCATGTTTCTTTGCTCGAGCGATAAAGGAGGGCGCTGCAAGAAGACGTCGTGATATCCTGTCGCTTAGCGGGATGAGAAACTCCCGGAATGCATCGCCGATGCGAAATGCATCCAGTACAGGGGTGGATTCTCAGCTGGTGGTTAAACCCCGAGTACCGCCAAGACGAAAGACGTAGTTTTTACGTATAACTTATGATAGTCAAATAGAATATGGTATAACCCTGATATATACCCGCAGAAATGAGATGAGAATTGATTATCTCACACGTTGATTACGCCTAGGTTTTATTATAGAAATAATCTGTACAGCAACCGAACTGAATTTTGTACTGCATATAATAGTATTTGCTTTTATTCACCCACGTCACGGTTATAGTCCATTGTGTGCAGGCTGCTCAGTACATAATACATTGTACATCCATTGTAGACGTAAGTCACTTTATCAAATCAAATAAACTATTTATAACTTGGGCAAGCGTTCAAAACTGTTTACCAAAATTCGACGTTCCTTGTTTTTCCTTTTTTAACTACCACGAGACTGATGAGGAAAAATGTGTTTGTGGCTTTACGCATTTCTTCCAATTCTAAATTTCACCATTTTTCTAACCATCGTCAGTTCATAATATTCTCTCTATCGGATTTTCGAACTGTCGCCAAGCCGGATTCATACGCGTAAAATGACAGAATCCAGCGATATTCAATTCACTGATTATCTCTGATTTGATTTTTTTTACGTCGCTTCGCCGACTGGCAATTGGTCATGTTGGGATAAATCCTGCTCTACGAAAAACACAGCTGGATCGATTCGAGCGAAGAATGCACGCAACAAGTGTTACGACAAGTGCGCAGCGTTCTGGAAAACTCGGCACAGCTCATCTCTCGTGACAGTGTGAGTAACGTGACGTCAATTTTACGCTAACGACTTACAGGTGAGCATTAGTCAACGCATAACGCACTGATCTGATCAGGAAAGGAGTCATCAACCGAAGATAATCGTCGGCTGTAACTCGATTCATGGTCAGAATCGAGCGACTGACGAGATGCGGTCATTTTTTCCAAAGAAACCTTATCTCTACCTATCCAAAGATTATACCAACAACTCATAACAAGGCTGTACGCGTTAACTTTATATCACGACAATAACGATAGTGGAGTCAGAGGCAAAACAAACTTGTATATCTCCTGTAAGATAAAGTGAAATTTACTCAATACGATTTTTCATAAATGAGTATCGTTTGCTTGGTTTTTCGTAAACTAACCGAGGTACGAATTGAACTAATTGTTTTTAAAATGTAATTGCACGCAACAAGTGCGTGCATTGTAACTGTAACGCGTGTGTAATTAAATGAGCTAATTCCGAAAGTCCACCAGAGTACGTGGAGTAATTAGGTCTCATTACGAAATGTATTATACGCCATATGATGAACATGCCACCGTTACATTTACGCTGCGTTGACAATGAGACTAAAATGGAAATGACGCATACAACAGCCTACCTAACTCGATTTTCTACCAAGTGGCACTGCGGAGTATTATTTTATAGGTAGAAATCTGCGAAGAGAAGAGAAACAAAGATCCGTAATTGAAACTCGGCCGCGCCGCGGATCTGAAAATAAAAATAAATCACCGGTATAAAGATTAAAAACGTTCAATCGTGCAGCACGATCGGAATTGAGCCGATTTAATCATGCGAGATTGTAAAAATCGAACGAAATAAAAAGAGGTCAAGATTTTAATTTGCACTTGTACATCGGTTTAAACAATTTCCATCAGTCGTTGAATAGAAAACTAAACCTCGATACTAGGGAAAAAAAAAAAGGATAAGACAAATGACAATTGGAATGACGAAAAAAATCGGCATAGCCACGCCTCAACGATAAGAGAGACTAACCGAAGGCGGAAACTGATGACGTGAACACCCAGACAGAAATCCTTCACAAATGCCTAAAAATATCTGCACACTCATTATGCGCATAAGACCGAAACTGCGAGTATTTTGTCGAGATACGAGTAGGAGCGTGAGACGCGAATCGAAAGGAGCGTCAAGGAATTATCCTGACCAACACGCGACAGCAGCCGCTCGTCAATGAAGATACGCTCGGCAAAAGCACGTTCGAGAGTTTCGAAAATAAATCGTCACCCGGTAGTTTTCCTATTTCTCGAAGGCATGCGCTGACGATTGGAAACATTGGCGTACGCTCGTCGAGTTTAAGCTTCGCGTCGCTTTGTTCGTCCAATGAAACGCTCACCTAATAAGTCAGTGGCGTAGAGGTTCGCCAGGTTGAAACAAATTCAGGCCCATTTCCACCTGTTTGAACGTGAAAACAATCGCCAGACTCGAGCACAGTGATAACCAAGCACGCGGAGGTTGGATCGAAGAAAGTTACAACCGTATATTTGAATTATAAGCGTGCCATTCGGGGCATGACAAGCGTGATTTTTTCCTCGGACCTTCAGAGGGTGAATTTCCCAGTTCAAACTGGCCCTTCGCTTATATTCGTTTTCTTTAACAAACTTGCGATACTCCTTTCTTCAACCGTCGGAAAAGCGCGACGAAAATTCATTCGCAATCGACCAGGTCGACTGGTCCCTATCTCTTTTCTACTATCTCGAGTGTCGAGTGATAGATAAAAGCTCCTGGGACAGGGGGGCGCCTGCTTTACACCGAAGCGTAGCGCGGGCTTGGAGTCAGTCGAATCTGTGCCACAGTGCGAAGCCGACAGGGAGCAGAGCGGAGCCTTCATAGTCAGACCGAACACCGTATACCCCTCCAATAATTATCGAGAACCGACACGTCAAGGATATCGCAGCCGAGAACAACCAGAGTTTCGAAAGTGAGGCTTGAAGAACACCGGCGGAGAATCGCTGCTGCATCGTTGAATTGTGAAAGAAAGTAACGGAACAGAAGCAAACATGAGCTGCGGAATATCGTGTATCAAGTACCTCCTCTTCATATTCAACTTCGTCTTTGTCGTGAGTTATTACAAACTGATTACTTTACACCTTGTTAGACGAATTAATATCATCTGCAAACATCGCAAGCTGTTACGGAAGCGGAGACACTCCGATGTATCATCGAGTTTCTTGTAACTTTGATACGCGATTCAAAGCCAACAAATCTCGAATTCGAAATTAAATCATCAGCCTCGCGTAAACTGGTTTTATTTGCTTAAGACAGGCGATGGTTTTTAGCTAACTCAAAAATTGCGTCTAAATTGGAATTTGTTTGTATAAAATCCCTCCTCACTTCTGCATTTTCATTCATTTATTTATTTATCTCGCCGTGACGTAACGGCGAGGATGCAGCTGCACCGTAACGTTCAGCCGGCGTCATTTTCGAAGGGAAACCTGTTTGCCCCTTCGCATTCCGACTAGCCGACTCTACCTGGTCCGAACAATGCGGTGCTGACTACCTGCAGAGGTTCTTTTCATCTCTGAGAAGTTGAGACGCTGAAAAGTGTACGATAACTCGGGTAACTCGGAGACCGAATCGTCTGCGGAAAATCGACGCTTTAGATACCGCATTTTTTCATCCGGGGTGTACGGGCGGAAGTCGACGCCGCCTTTTTTTACCGAAAGTTCCTCCGCGGTTACGGTTCATTAGTTAGAAAAAAGGCGGCAATAATTGTTCGCCGTTTGAAGGCTGGTTTGGCGGCTTGAACTTCGAGGATAAACTCTTACGAGGTTGAAGTTGGTAGCGTTTTATATACTTTAATAACGGATGTCAGGAAGAATCGTTGATTCGCAGCCTCGTTATCGCCTGAAATTCACTTAGTAAATCGTAACGAAGTAAACGAGTTTATATTTCTAAAAGCCAGATCCTTCAAAGTCGGTTTAAAATTGTACGATTTATTTCATGATACTTTGCCACGAAGCCTGCAAAAGCTGCACGGCATGGCCCCGGTTTCTTCGATCCGCCCGGACAACCCCTTTCAGAAAATTCTGGCGCCAACCTCGTCTGGAGGAAAACTAGTGCGTCACGTCTGGACCGAGAAATTGGTTGTTTAACCCTCCAGCATGGGCAATAAAGAGTCGCGCCATGGGTATCGATTTCTCGAACCTGCACGTTGTGTTTACTCCGTCGCGTCGTTCGGTCGAGACGCAGATGAGGAAGGTTTGAATATCTTTCCTTATCCACATCATCTTCTTTTCGGACCACCATTAGTCATGAAAATTCACTTACTTTGTGTATTTAAACTTTTGGTACACGAACTTGGCCCTGGTTCAAGCATCGTCAATGATAATTAAGACGCCTTAACGGTGCAACAACAAATAATCAACTTTATTCAGCCTACGCGAAAACAAGCGGATTAATTAAGCTGACGAAGTATTTGTTGAAAAAAAAGAAATAAAAAGAAAAAAAAAAAAACTAATCTCGGTTTGCTGTATCTAAAAAAAAACAACGCACTTCGTTTCTCTGACAAGTAACTACCGATGAAAATTTTAGTACAAGTTCTTGGTTTTTCCTTCAAGCGACAGTCTATTTTTGAGATAGCAGTATCTAATCGAATTAAATTTCCGGCCTTTTTTTTACCTTGATTTCTATCAACATTATCACGTATACGAGCTTTACCGATACACTCAACGCTTTGCGTACAGTAAACGAGCAGCTTATCTTACGATTCAAATAAGAAATACTATTTCGTGAACGAATTGAATTGCTTATTCCTCAATAAGCTCTTTCATACGAAATACCTTTACGGTCAAGACCTAACGAAAATTTTATTAAATTCCTGATTAAAATAAAGATTATTTAATTGCCACGGAAACGTAGTTTTACAGCGTTAATTTCCAACGTTCGGTGAACGAAAATTATTTCCTCGAAGAAATTGTATTGAATTCAATTCTCGTACACACGTCGTTCGCTCTTACCGAGAAATAGATTAGAAACCACGATTGAACCCATGCGCACGAAGTCGTTCAAAGTCAGTGAGGAGAAATCTGTCATCCACCCAATCCTTGAGTATATTAAAATCCCTCCGCTGATCCGACCAATCGATTCTATCGAAGTAGGATCTGACGGGAAGTCATCGAAACTATTGAAATTATCACATCATCCCGCGATGCATGTGACTGAGAAGAAACTTCTACAGCTCTTCTTCGCCTAGGCAGAGAGAAGGAGGCTGCAGTTAGTACAACAGGTTCTCAGAATCCCGCTGGTCCCGGATCCAAGGAAACTGTATACCTGGTCTCTAGAGTTACTCCAGTAGATCGTGTCCCGAGACTCGGTCCGTGACGACTTCTCTCTCTCTCTCTCTCTCTCACGCAAAGTCAACAATGGTGGATGGAACGGGAGAGAAAAGGAGACATCGGTTTAACCTCGAGCGCAAACTGGTCTCACTTGTCTGCCACGTCGTAGGAGGAGGGCTATGACGAGTGTGTCCCTCTCCTTCGTGCCTAGGTCGAACATGCAATGGTTACGAACCAAACGCGTATGTGTACGGATGCGTTACAATTGAACGAACCCGAGCAACGGCGCAATAAGTGCCTTGTACACACCTCGAACACTGGTCTCTCTATGGACTTCAGTGGGGATCGTCAGCCGCAGCGTTGCCGGACCGATCTGCGGCGGCCTCACGTCCAACTCTGCCATCGCGTTCTAGCTAAATAAAAAATCCCTGACGTCACCCCATTATAAGAGCCGCGTACAGTGGGCCGAATAAGAACATTCCGCCTCCGACATGACGCCGCGATCATCACCTAAAATCATTGGAACCAAAGATCGTGCGGCGAAACGATTTCTTTGGACCAATGGTACCCACAGCATGGATCATCCGCCGTCAACCCACCTTCGCTATTCGCGATCTTGTAATTTTATACCATTACGTGTTATTGGTATCCGTGAATTGTAAGCGTTGCCACGTCGTGGTAAAGTTGTTATTATACTTGACTCCTTGGACTCTGACTGGTTGCGGTTTTCCTGTAATCGGCAAGGATTTTCTCGGTTATTTGATAACGTATCGCAAGCGACTGTAGATACTTGACGTCGTTTTGTGGTCTGCACGATGTATATGGGATTGAGAAGCGCATGGGGCACGATTGGACTTTTTCTTGTACACGCGACGTCGTTCACTGTGAAACTATGTGGGGGTAATGTTGTAAATATTGAGAGTGGATGGTAGCGGAGAATCAGTTATTCCCCGGCTGTTGGGTGAATCGTTCGGCTAGCTGTTAGTTCGGTTTGCTTCGGGCAATTTGCTTCGTATATCAAAGCAGTGGTTGCGTTAGCCAGAATTCTAGAGGCAAGAGCCAAAAGCCAAGAGTGAACGTCGCTGTTGATCAGTTGGCTCCGGTACGCGTACGAAGTTGAAACGTTTCGCAACGTGTTTTCTACAAGAAAAATTCTTCTCGGTTTTCAATAGCGCGATATATTGTTAAGTCAAGATGAGTTGCGCGTGTGAGTGCATAAGATGGCTACTTTTCCTCTTCAACTTTATATTCTCGGTAAGTGCCGCTCTACCCGAGAATCGATGCAACGATTCATCGTACGCAAACAAAGTTCCCCCTGTGAAATCGAAACATTATCAAAGCATCGTCGTCGGATCGTCATTACGGATGAGTCAACGATGTTTACCGAACTGTTGAGGCACAGATCGTAAATCTAATCACCTACGGATACATAAATTGTCACCTTTGTTGACGGATAGCCGCGTGATAATAGCTAAGGGTACAGCTAGGCGATAAGAGGAGATCAGTGTTGGCTCCCATGAATAATTGTCGTTGCTAATTACGGGCTAAAAGTGTACTTGCGGATAGTTAAATGCGATCAAGTTTCACGCGTCGACACTTCAGGCCTGTAACTGTGATCCGCGATGGAAAAATTTTTCTGTATAATTGTACACGATAGAATGAATAGGCATATATAGACTTTGGTCTGCCGATTCAGAATATCAACTTTGTTTTTACGCATCACGTCATGATTCTCTCTTATTCACGTTATACATGGAGAGATGCTTTTCTCACAGTGACTCTATCGAAATAAATATTTTCAGAATGTGAGGTGGTGTATATCGTATGAATGTCGTTTTACATTAAATTCAGGACTACTTTTACGAATATTAACACTTCGGTAGAATAAATTTAAAACAAAAAAAAAAAAAAAACGTAGACTTGTGTAATTCTTACTCCACTCGCGGACACAAGCTGTGCGGGGTTAATGTTCGTGGTGAAATTGACTCAGCGTGGGTTTTTCCATATGATGACAACATTCACTCGGTATTATCTTACGTAGTTTCCCGATATGGGCTCAGAACCGTCGCACCTTGGACTCTCCGTAAATCGTCTTCCAAGGCTAACCGAACCGCCCGTGAAGACCTTGCAGATCCATTCGGGAATCGCTTAAACTGAGAAGTTAAATTCCGAAGCGTCGGTGTGATTGAGACTGACAACGAATACCAAGTATCGCCTTTCGCTTTCACCGTTCGATCGTCCGTTAGAAATGAAAATTCCTTTCACCGGTGGGACAGACCGGCAATACCGACATTGCACCGCTCTTCGGAAAACGTGTATTTATTTTCTCTGAAACTCAAGTTCCGGCTGGTATTAACGACAATAGATAAGCTCCCGATTGTTAACGAGCAGTTTTGACGTTTGCCCGGAAAAGCGCTAAGATATTTCGTTGAAAGTAATTCATTTTCGATTACACCTTTTCTTACGATCGCGATGATATCGCATTGAAACAAATTTAAGCGTACGCTGTTTCCTCTCTACGAGTCAGTGGAAAAAAACCGTGACTGTATAGATAACGCCGATTGCTCATCGCCAAAGAGAATTTCCGGACGAGCGAATGATTTGCGTCCGAGTCCTTGGAAACGAGGCAAAACTGGATTTCATTGAGACCGTAATCCGTTACAATAAAATATCATCTTTTGTCGCTTCGTTCTTCTTCGCAACATTCGCCTCAGCTCGTCGAACGAATTAAACTTCGTAGCATTTTCCTTTTACCTCGGCGTGGATGTATCGATAATAAAGTATATTAATAGGAGCATTACGCAAGAAGCTAAAAGCCGCGGACCCCGGCATCTCCTATGCTCGTGAGATTCTTTCATCCTTGAATACCGGCTCAAATGTTGCATGGCATGTATAGGTACCCACGACACTCGTACAGTCACGGTGCTAAATTTATATGAAAATTTTCGTTACCGGTAGATTCAACGCCGCGTTGTCGGTTTGCCGGCATATTCGCGAACCGTGATCCGCGAGGAACGCACGAGGCGATGTATAATGCACGGCCAGTTTATTTTTTTCCGAAAAGTATCAAGCCGGTATCTTTCAGCCGGTTACGACTCTTCAAATAAACGATAACATCACCGTACAGCCTTATGTTTGCCAATGCGAGAACGACGAAACATGGCGCCGTACGGTACGTCGACGATAAGAAGGCCTTTGTCATGGCTGCGTGCGTGATTATTTGCACCGTTGCATAATCCACGATTTTACCCATCTTCTCATTTCCCATACAGAAGCACAAGCACGCCGACTATTTTTTGGGACTTCGCGCGCTTATAAGATATTTAAAAAATGTTTCCGAAAGAAATAGAATCGGAAATCGGATTTATAGTCGTATAATAAACTGGGCCTCAAAGTATACTTTGCAATCATTTTTTTTTTTTTTTTTTTTCCTTATGAAACGAGTTATCGGCATTATACTGCGTGTACTCGGAACGGGGCTTTTTGTTAGCTGCCTACTCAGTCCAGGCGACGATAATTTCTTATCTTGAGCAACGCTAATGATAGATAAAATAATCGAAAATTTTCGACGCTCGAATTCGAGGCAGAGACCGTTGAAACACTCTCGGTTCACTCACACTAAGTTAAAAAAAAAAATACCAGATTATATTTTCATTCCAGGAAGTGGTTATCGTCCGTTAACAGTGCCCGTCGTCTCGACGAAGCTGAAGCTAGCGGCCAGGGTTAAAAATTGAACGTTCTTTAATGTTCGTTCGAATGAGGTAGTCAAGACTGATAATTAAAATTTTTTGAAATGTTTCGAACCTCCGATACTTTTATAGAATTATGAGGAGAAGACTGAATTGGTTTTTTGTGTTTCCAAAGAATTTAACGCGTTTGGATGATAACGCTGGCTGCTAATTTCAGTTTCACGTCTCCTCAGAAAACCAAGAGTTGCATCATGATGCAAGCCGAGAAATATTTCACCGCTCCGCGATTTTTTGGCAAAAAATGATCTCAAGCATCGTGGAATGCGCGTGACATTGTAACGAGGTTGATAAAATTTTAACAATGTATCCAAATTCGAACACTGCAAGCTTCGGCAGGCACCTTGCCTGGAAACGATGGTCGTCCGATTATTCTACATATAGTTACGTATCGAAAGCCCGTTTCGAGTGGCTCGTAAACATGTGAGTAATACGAATATGCGGCTTATCTGTCAGGGCTTATCGCATAACCGTACGAATTGGCAAACCGTGATCCGTTATGCGATTGCAGCCGCCGGCATCTGACCGACTTTAGTTTCCAGAGGAAGGATAAATTCGCGTCTCGTTAAGGCGATGCCGATGCTGCTGCTAGAGTCCTTCGTCGCGATTCTTCACACATTTAATCAGGACTTTTCACGTCTTTGCGCTGTTAATCCAGAATTTTCGACAGATTCGGAGGTCTCGTCGATTCGGGATTCCTCGACGATCGCGAACAGTAAATGCATTATGCCCGATTTTGTCGTAATTCGTGTTGAAATGAATACGAGTTCGCGTGTATTCGCCTCTGATTGAACCGTAACCAGGGGGCTTACAGCGTTTTAGAGATATCACTGTTCGTTATCACCAACGGCTGTGAGTCAGACGCACTTTCAACGAACAACCGATCTGGGTCAGTAATCGTCCCTTGCAGGCGGACGATGCGGTTTCCCTTGAATTACAAGTCCGAGAAAAAATGAAATCATTGCGAAATGCCCCAAGTTCCAACCTCGGTATTCCTGACCACAACGTAATCATATAAGTAACGTCGTAAGAATGAACAATACTCACACTCTGTACCTTAATTCTTTCACAGTTGGTCGGTTTAGTCCTTCTTGGATTTGGCGTTTGGATACATCTGGAATTGGACGACTACCAAAAAATTAGCGAAACCGTCGGAGCTCCAGCAATCGCGCTGATAATCCTTGGCTCGATAATATTCGTAATCGCATTCTTCGGATGCTGCGGAACAATAAGGGAGAATCACTGCATGGTGGTAACGGTGAGTATAAAGAGTGAATAATATCGTACATCCTCGAAGAAGGCTTCTTCCGACTCCGGCTAACCAACGCGATTACATTCCAGTTCGCCGTCTTCCTTCTCGCTATCCTGATCATCCAAATCGCCATCGGTGTCTGGGCCTTCCTCATATACAAGGATGTCGGTACCGACGAGTGGACACAGGACATCGCCACCACTTACAAAGACCTATTCGCGAAATACTGGTCCAGCGAAAATGAACAGGCCGTTATCGACGTGGTACAGAGCAATGTGAGTCCCGAAAAAAAAAATTTACAATTCACAGGCCATATTTGAAACGAAATGCAGCGATACTCGGACCAATCGATAACGCAATTACCTCACTTTCTATCGCAGTTAAATTGCTGCGGAATAGCTTCATCCGAGGACTACACCAATCGTTCCTACTTCACCAACAGCACCGCCATCCCCTGGAGTTGCTGCGGAAATGCTGAGAATGTCAATTGCGCATCATCGTCAACGGTATACGAAACAGGTTGTCTCGACGCTCTGGAGGAATTCTTCGGCAGCTTCGCAAAGATCATTGGCGGAATTGCCATCGGCGTTGCTGCAACCGAGGTAAGATTTTTAGAATTATTTCTTTAGAAATTAGTATTATATCTTAGAGTGAAACACGAGGTTCACATATGTTTCTGTGCTTAATTAACGAATGTTTTTTATACTTTCCTTTTTCAGTTGGTCGGAATAATATTCGCCCTGTGTTTGGCGAACTCGATCAGGAACGACGACCGAAGAGGCTACAGGGTGTAAATGTAACTCGACTGACATAAATCGATCGAAGAAAATACCGCGTGGAGATCGAAAATTCTGTGTAACATTCGAAAGCCAATTTCAATACAATATCCTTGCTAATTTGCATATATTACTCGTATTTTGCACGCGGCGTGCGTGGGAGGATCGGCCGAGGTTGATCTCGTCGAGTTCGTGAAAAGCATTTGAAAAACAAGAAAACAATGGAAAGCTACAACTAAATTCTAGAAAAAAAATTATATAAAGCGAGAAATTGTAAACGAATAATACGCACTACGGGTGCAACGATAACAATGTACAAAACCTATTTTCACCGGCTGGTTCGACATCCTCGGTCATGTTGGTCTGATCGTCTCATTAATTGGAGTCGTAATTAAAAACAACTGCTCGCCAATAACTTATGACAACGCAGTGCGGTTGTATCGGGGAGAAATTATTTACCGTAGATAATAAACTTGGATGATGAAAAACTGTAGTTTACTTGCAAAGCTGATACGTATGATATGATGCTTGAAATGCAAGGAGATGAAATTCTTTCACCATGAATAATAATGTAACACGGTTGTATCGAAAAATTTGTTTTTTCTCCTCGCTTGGAGATTTCTCAATTGTAAATTTTTTTTTTTTTTTTTTTCTTTCGTTTCATTGTTTTTCTTTTCGTCCTAGTTACGTAAATCTCGACTATACACTATGATAATATATTTATTATTATATTTTATCTGCTTCTTGTGTACGAAGCTGTGAATTCTACGATTTGTGGCTTTTTCATTAGCGCGAGGCTCTTTTTTTCTCCTCCGTCACCGTAATAATAATTTTACTATTATACACCGTTACACTATGTATACAATAATTCCTTACGGTAGATGTACACGAGTTTTTTTTTTTTTTATTTATTTTTTTTTCCCCAAATGGAGCAACACAAAAATTTATACACATTTTATGTACCTATACATCTAAGTATACAAAATATTTTAAATAAAAAAAAATATTGCTAAATTTACACCAAGGTTTAATTAACCACGCTCTTTATTCTTACATTTACCCATCATCTTCCGGATCTAGATTATTATCAATCTTTTAGGTAGCCCAATACATTCCATATACGACAATCAATCTTTCATACCGAAACCGCATACGCTTAGGCTCAGAGCATTGCATGTTTCGTTTCCTCTAACATATTTACCCGTAAAATATCGTTACAGGTATCAATGCGTATGAATCGTATCTGCTGATTATATGTATAGGCTAAATTGATTACGTCGTCTTCTTGGTATTCGGCGTTTTGAGTCGTGAAAAAACTCAATCGTGATCAACGTATTACTACAATTCGTCATTCCGACGCGAAATTACGATGCGTGACACGCGCATCGTACGAAGTTGGAACGGGGAACGAAACTGTCTACTTTTTTTCAACGGGATCCGTTAGATCCATGCCTCATTTTGTAAAATCACAACTCTCCCAAATTTTTCTCAGGCAGATGAGATCTCACCCGATTCGCGTGATTTTTCAAAAAGGATCATTCAACGTAATAACGATTGTTCGGACTGGGTTATATCAAACGATTCGAAAAAAAAATGGGAGACTTTGAATTTTATATTGGAAAGCACAGCCGTAAGACATTCGATAATAACGTCAACGCTGGATATTAACAATTGGATATACTTGCAACGAAACTATTTCTCTCGCGCAGCTTTATGATCGATGCCAAAACCGAGAGGTGATATTGTAATTAAATAGTCTCAAAATATGCCTCATATAATTATCTACACAATCACAGTTTCGTTTGACATAAAAATTATCATTTCCATTCCACAGACCGATAGTTCCGAATGAATTTCACGGGTGTTGCCTGTAATTTATATTCGTTCGGTTATTTTACATTTCAAAATTTATTCTTGTCACAATCACGAGACACCGCATCTCAACGAAATTGAAATAAAACGCCCAGCATTGTTTCCTGGTCCGTTAGCCGTTCTTAATCTATCATCTACTACATACGATATTTTTATAACATTCAGGTAAATGTTTTACATTCATGAAATACGAATCATCTTATCGATTTTCGTTATCACCTGTTAACAAAGCGGACACGACGCGTTATATTAACGCGTGGACATTTGTGCAGAACGGTTTTGGTTTAACATTTAATTGCCGTGCAGAGTGCCAGAAAATTTCAATATCGAAAATAACGTTGGTTGTGCGAATCACAAACTATTCTTAATATTGGTGATAATCTACGCTGATCAACACTCATGGGCTCAGGCATGAGGCAGAAAATGATTTTAGAGCAGCGCTTGCACGGAAAGCTTACTTAAAAAGCTGTGATAAGATGTATAATTCATGCAACTAAGTATATCCAAAGAACCGGAAGAAATTCTATCAGAGAAGTGAAGCACTTTTAGTTCATGTTCTACGGAAAGTAATCGATCGTTCGTGATATTATTTAACCGAATACGGCGCTATTGGGAGGCACGGTTTTCGCGAAGAGAAACAGGAGTTTAAAAAAGCAAACGAAGCTCCAACTAACACAAAAGCTGGAAAGTTTATTGGCCAAAGAGCTTAGACACGGTACGTAAGATGTTAAAAACGGTGTAAACTGATTGGTCTTTGTAACAAGTGTGAATATTGCGAGCACCGTGAACGGTGTAACTATTTTGAGTCCTGAACGTAAGGTGAACAACGTTAATAGTTTTGGTTATTGTTTTTGAAACAGCTTATACGTTCAATACATTTTTCTTACTCGTGTACTCCATGCTCTATCATACATTGCGTATTTCACTGTATAAACGTACCGTTGTATTGCCAGATACTTTTTTTTTTTACCCGCAATGTGTTGTTTGTAAAAAAAAATTGACTTCAAATCACGGTCTTACATACAGGTCTGGTAACTCCGGCACTTTTGAGTGGTAGCGGGTGTCACCGTTAGTGAGGCACACGGTCTTGTTTCCTATCTATCCGCTAGGGGCGCCATTGGCCCGGGGTATGATAAATATCGATATACACCGATAAGATAACCTGCTCATCGAAGTTTTTAACAATTCATAACTCAGTGTAAAGTGTGCGAACGGTGGATCATCTACACAAGATCTCAAACTGTCTCAAAAGTTGTGAGCCCTCGCTTGATGTTTATGGATTTTATTGACTTAAACATTTGAGGATTCCGTTAAAATAAAACAATTATCACGCCCGCCATGGAATGCTGGTAAACATCTCAATCATTTTTTATTCGCATCTTTCTTCATTTTTGAGCGTTATTCAGGATTTTTGATTCCGAAAAATTAGCTGTTAGGATCTGATTTGTGATTGGCTCTCTCCGAGGGGGCAGCGCTGTAGACGGCGAAGACGAGAACCACGGTTTTGCCTCATTATCTGAGTAATTCCCCACCCTACTAGTTTCCGGACCTGTATGTAAGACCGTGCTTCAAATTAACCGCCAAATTTGATAATGAGGGTTATTAATGTGTCCTGCGACCTACCGGGGACACTAGTGAGCTGAATGAGCATATTGGTCTCATTGCATTTAGCGACGCGTTTTGTCGGTGAAAGTGTAATTTCTTACTGAAAAATTCTTATCGATTTTAATTACACAGTATATGGTTAAATCAAGATGTGTTAGGTGTATCAAAGGTCACTCGATTGTTTTCAATTTATATTTTTATCAAGTACCGCCGAACCAGAAAATCGATGCAATGATTCATCGTACGGAAACAAAGTTCTTCCTGTGAAATTGGAACATTATAGAAGTTTCGTCGTCGGATCGTCATCGCGGATGAGTCAGCAATGTGGTTCGACTTCCTCGTAACGATTTCCTTTTACATATAGGTCCAACAAAAGATAAAACCAACACGTAACGCTCAAGTTCTGACATCATTATGTCGGACTATAACATTATTGTATAAGCTGCGTCGTACGAATTAATATTTTTCATACTATGTGTGCTAATTTCTTTGTAGCTAGTTGATTTTTTCCTCCTTGAATTTGGCGTTTCGATACACCTGGAATTTGGACGACTATCGGAAAATTAGTGAGAGCGTTGGGGCTCAAGTCATTAGGCTGATAGTCCTCGAAAGTGTTCTTAATCGCATTCTTCGGATGCTATGGGAAAGGGAATAAGGAAAAATCACTGCACAGTTGTAAAGGTGAGCGAAGAATCAATGACATTGTATATCTGAGGAGAAGGCTTCTTCTACTCTGCTACGTCAAAGCGATCAGAACGAATCAGCTAACGAGCACGATCATTACTTTCAGCACGCCGTATTCCATCTTGTAATCGACTAAGTCGACATCGGCTTCAGCTTGAATTTGACTTTCAAGATCCCGCAGAAAAGACGAGAATACAAGTATTTCGGACCGCTTCTAACATCACCTCCTTATGCATTTTTCATAATTGAGGTATCGCGCACTTGAAGACGGCGTAACTCGGATATCGGATTTCAACGCGTACTTCGAGTTCAAAGGTGCGGACCGTCGAATGCGATACACCAAAAAAATAATTACCGGATGCTCTTAAGATAAATAATGCATTCTTGAGAAACAATTAACGGAATTTTTGAAGAATTCATCGCTATCAAAGGGCTGAACCTGAATTATTTGGTCACAGTATTTCGACATATGTATATCGAGTGAGCTGCAAAGTACGCGCGAAGAACAAAGGTCGATTAGACGTTTTATTGAGTGATTGAATTCAGCGTATCATCATGGCTGCTGAAAGTTATACTGAAAGAATACAACTGGAGAATTTACTGGAAAACGGTAGTAATAGAGTCAAGTGGTATAATTTAGAGGAAGCTTTTAAGTGTCGCATACAAACAGGAATGATAGTGAACTTCAAACACGTGGATACGAAAGCTTTTATGGAAGAATCACAGACACTTTTTGAAAAGCAGATTGAATCCGCATTGAAAAAAAAGAATGCCTTGAAAGTAAACACTGTTTTGACAGCCAAATATTTTGATTCGAAAAACGATGAGAAGATTCTTGAAGATAAATATTTTAGCACAAAGAATTCAGAGATTCTACGAACGACCGATCTGAAAGATTGGTTTTTAAGAAATGTAGTCGATCCTACCCTCAAAAAAATGGAAGAGTTTGAAGAACTGGGCTCAGGTTGGGCCTTCAGTTCGATTGATAACTTAAGAATTAACATCAACAAGTACAATCCTATGCGAGTTGGCTCACATATTAAATTACCCTCAGCTATCAAGAATAAAACAGCTTGCGTCAATGTGCGGAACAAGGACAACGAATGTTTCAAATGGGCCGTGTTGTCTGCCCTACATCCGTGTCCCAATGCGCAGCGAGTTTCGAACTACAAAAAATACGAACGTGAATTGAACTTCGATGGAATTGAATTCCCCGTACTACCGATAAAGATTCCGGATTTTGAGAAACAGAATGATATTTCTATTAACCTCTTTGATCTGCAAAAGAAGAACGGAAAGTTCACAGTACATCTTCACCACAAAACTACTCTGAAGAAAGAAAAACATGTAACTTTACTTATGATACAAAATTATTACTTCGATGAAGGATCGGAAGTAGAGCAAGATGGGAAAAGCGATGAGGAGGTGGAAATCCGATATCATTATGTTTGGGTCAAAAATCTGTCGCGATTGATCCACGGCGTTTCAAAAGAGAAAATAAAAAAACACATATGTGATCGGTGTCTGTGCTATTTTCGAAAAAAAGAAAAGTTGATTCAACATGAACTAGATTGTGAAAATTTGAATGAGGGCAAGGTCGTGCTGCCTAAACCGGGAAACAATACTCTCATGTTTAAGAATTTCAAGAATAAGTACAAGGTGCCGTTTATTGTTTATGCTGATTTCGAATGCCTTCTGAAGCCAGTTCCACAAGTTCAAAGTACTTCCAAAACCAAATTGATACACAATCATGAACCATTTGACGTAGGATTCTACTTCAAGTGCAATTATGACGACAAACTATCCTTTTACCGTAGCTATCGAAATAGTGATCATCAAGATTCGAAGCCTGCCGAATGGTTTGTGAAACAGCTTGAACAGTTGGTTGAAGACATTGAGCTAGTGTTCTGGGATCCGAAACGAATAAATGAACTGACCGCAGACCAGAAAGCGGAATTTAACAACTCATCAACTTGCCACATTTGCGAAAGGGAAATCCTGTGGGAGGAAAAAGTGAAGGACCACTGCCATCTCACGGGAAATTATCTAGGCCCGGCACACAAAGATTGCAACCTAAAGAGACAGGATTCCCGTGCGGTGCCAATCGTCTTCCACAACCTGAGTGGATACGATGCTCATTTCCTCATCAAAGACATTTCCAGGGGTTTTGAAGGTCGTATAAGTCTTTTGCCGCTGACCAAAGAACGGTACATATCATTTACAAAATATATCAAAGGCAGAGATAAAATAAACCTTCGATTCATCGACTCTTTCCGATTTATGAACCTTTCGTTGGAGGAACTGGCGTCGAATCTTCAAGAGTTGAAAATAGTGAAAAGCGAATTTTCTCCTATCACAGACGAGAAACTGAAGCTTCTGACACGAAAAGGCGTATTTCCCTACGAATATCTCGACGCGTTGGAAAAGCTTGACGAATCCAAGCTACCACCGAAGGGGAAATTTTACAGCGTTTTGAACAGTAGCGACGTCTCTGACAAAGATTACAAGCATGCGGAAACAGTCTGGAAAGAATTTGGCATCCAAACATTGGGTAAATACTCCGACCTATACCTAAAAACGGACGTTCTACTCTTGGCGGATGTCTTTGAAAATTTCCGACACAGTTGTCTCGAGGCCTACGGTCTCGATCCAGCTCACTATTACACAGCTCCAGGCCTAACGTGGGACGCGATGCTTAAATATACCAAGATTGAATTGCCCTTGATGACCGATATAGATATGGTAACGTTTATTGAGAAAGGTATCAGGGGTGGCGTGAGTCAGTGTTCCAATCGATATGCCAAAGCCAACAACAAATACATGCCGGACTACAACCCGGACGAAGATTCGAAATATCTCATGTACTACGACATCAATAATCTTTACGGCTGGGCGATGATGCAGCCGCTCCCCGAAGGTGGCTTTGAATGGGTGTCCAACCCCAGCGATTTAAATTTCCAGAACGTAGCCGATGACTCGTCGGTTGGATACATACTGGAAGTCGACTTGGAGTACCCTGAAGCTATTCACGACAAACACCGTGACCTACCTCTGTGTCCGGAGCACAGGGAGCCTCCTGGCTCGAAGCAATCCAAGTTATTGACAACCTTGTACGACAAGACTCGGTACATTTTGCATTACCGAAATTTGCAGCAAGCTTTACGAAATGGTCTTCGACTCACCAATATTCACAGAGTATTGAAATTCGATCAATCGCCTTGGTTAAGAAAATACATAGAGTTGAATAGCGAAAAACGAATGAACGCTAGAAATAAGTTTGAGGAAGAGTTTTACAAACTCATGAATAATGCGATTGCCGGTAAGACCATGGAAAATGTAAGAAAACGAGTGGACGTTAAACTTGTAACAAAGTGGAAAGGGAGATACGGGGCGGAAGCTCTTTTCGCAAAACCCAATTTTCGCAGTGTTTCTGTGTTTGACGACAATCTTGTTGCTGTGGAGTTGGGGAGGATGGAAATTTTGCTAGATAAACCGATATATGTTGGGTTTTGTGTGTTAGACCTATCGAAAACACACCTCTACGATTTTCACTACGATTACATGATATCTCAATTCGCAGATCGTTGCAAATTATTATACACCGACACAGACAGCCTCATCTATGAGGTACAATGTCCAGATATTTACGAAATCATGAAACGTGACATCCATAAATTCGACACCTCGAACTACGATTCTCAGAATAGATATGGCATTAAGCAAGAAAACAAGAAGGTTGTAGGTCTCATGAAAGACGAATGTGAGGGAAAATTGTTAAGAGAGTTTGTGGGCTTGCGCAGCAAGATGTACTGCTTACGTATTGAAAATGAGCCTGATAAAAAAAAAGCCAAGGGTGTGACGAAACCTGTCGTCGAAAACAATGTAAAGTTTGAGCACTATTTGGAGTGTTTGAATGAAATGAAAACTCGGCGTTTCAAGCAACATACTTTTCGGTCTAATTTCCATGCGGTAAATACTGTCGAGCAAGATAAACTGGCTCTTAATCCTGACGACGATAAGCGGCAGTTGCTACCCGATACGACAGACACGTTACCTTGGGGTTATCGCAAAACACCAAGATCAGTTGATATGGACACGGACTAGAAAATGTAGTCAAATATCAAAACCTAACATCAACTACAAGGATCATATTTTTTGTCACTGTAACATTCTCGATGTCAAATAACCCTGAATATTGTCAACGACTCTTTTCACACATGTTTTAAACTTTATAAACTAAAACCTTGTATTTCATTTCAAGCCGTTCTTATTTTTACTGTGAACGGCTTTTAATTTTTTTTCCAATAAATAAATATGCATTTAAAAAAAATTCTCATACTCGCAATCCGTGATGTTACATATCGGATTAATAATGACGTCATGTAATTCCTTCCGTTGGCCTCCCGTATGTCCTCCAACTTTTGCGAAAAGAAAAAAAGAACTGAATTATGCTGAAATTATTTTTCATCGACAATTCAAGTGTCGTCGTTTCCGTTCGGATTTTCTTTTCAGGCACATATATGTACTTCTTAATGTTATGAACATACATTACGGTATTGCAGCTGCTGCCTCTGACCGACTTCAATCTGTAGAGGAAGGTGGAATTTTTTTAGTTACGAGTTCCATCAATAAATAAAATAAAGCCGTTACAAAATTAATGAATGTGTTTCACAATGCATATGGACATATCATTGTTGAATAGATAATAACGTGATACGTAATGAATCGATATCGTTATATATTGTCATTATTTATTAAGTGATTCAAGAAAGGATAACTTACATCTTTCGTACGCGTTATATTATTATTATTATTATTATTATTATTATTATTAATAGTATTATTATTATCATTACTATTCATGTTATTGTTATTATTGTTTTAGGTACTTTAATACATTCTATATACAATTATCAATCTTTCATACCGAAACCGCATACGCTTAGGCTCAGAGCATTGCATGTTTCGTTTCCTCTAACATATTTGCCCGTAAAATATCGTTACAGGTATCAATGCGTATGAATCGTATCTGCTGATTATATGTATAGGCTAAATTGATTACGTCGTCTTCTTGGTATTCGGCGTTTTGAGTCGTGAAAAAACTCAATCGTGATCAACGTATTACTACAATTCGTCATTCCGACGCGAAATTACGATGCGTGACACGCGCATCGTACGAAGTTGGAACGGGGAACGAAACTGTCTACTTTTTTTCAACGGGATCCGTTAGATCCATGCCTCATTTTGTAAAATCACAACTCTCCCAAATTTTTCTCAGGCAGATGAGATCTCACTCGATTCGCGTGATTTTTCAAAAAGGATCATTCAACGTAATAACGATTGTTCGGACTGGGTTATATCAAACGATTCGAAAAAAAAATGGGAGACTTTGAATTTTATATTGGAAAGCACAGCCGTAAGACATTCGATAATAACGTTAACGCTGGATATTAACAATTGGATATACTTGCAACGAAACTATTTCTCTCGCGCAGCTTTATGATCGATGCCAAAACCGAGAGGTGATATTGTAATTAAATAGTCTCAAAATATGCCTCATATAATTATCTACACAATCACAGTTTCGTTTGACATAAAAATTATCATTTCGATTCCACAGACCGATAGTTCCGAATGAATTTCACGGGTGTTGCCTGTAATTTATATTCGTTCGGTTATTTTACATTTCAAAATTTATTTTTGTCACAATCACGAGACACCGCATCTCAACGAAATTGAAATAAAACGCCCAACATTGTTTCCTGGTCCTTTAGCCGGTCGTATTCTATCATCTACTGTATATGATATATCAATAAAATCTACGTAAATGTTATACGCTTATGAAATACGAATCCTTTTATTGATTTTCGTTATCGCCGATTATCAATACGGACACGGCGCGCTACTATATTATTATTATACAAAATTTTGAGATGAGACAAATTTTGCACGTTTCAAATAGTTTTTTAACTTTGCTCATCGTTTTTCGCACGTTTTCTTTGCTAGTCTATAAAAAAAAGCTAAAATACATGCGTGGAATATTCTATATATATAGGGTCCATATCATTTTCATAATTTTTCACAATTCATTTTTTTTTCTGATATACCAGAGTTATATTTTCGGTGTTCCTAATAGTATACATAGATTATATTCAGAAGGTTCAAAAATAATTGTTGAAAATAAAGTTCTGTACGTTTTTGTTGGTTTGTTTGAATTACTAGTTTGTTGTTGATTCTCTTACTATTATTATCATTGTTACTGTTATTATTATTGTTATTATTATTGTTTTTTTTTTCAATTTTTGTATTCGTATTTTATTATAAAATCAACCTCTCAGACTTTTACTGTCACAAACATGTTTCTCTAAGCTCAGTTTTGGAAGATTAAACACGAGATTTTTCACATGCAAGAATCACGTTAATTGCAATGTCTGACCGATTTTTATGCATAACATACAACATTATATGACAAGTTTTTCCAACGATGGTTAGAATTTTGATTCAGCTTGAAAGATACTGATAATCAATAATCAAAGTGTCCTCTGTGACAAATTATAGTTATGATCTTGCTTTCTCGGGATCTGATTCGTCTAAATTTTTCTCTTATTTGACAAATTGATTTTTAAATATTACCCAGTAATATGTTCATCGATTCCTTGATAAAAGGCGATCATCCGTTCCGTACCGAAGACTGTGATATTAAAATATGACGAATCATCAAATTGCACCGTTCGATAAATCGTATATGGAAGCCATTTTTCATATCGTTTGCGAAATCGATGTAGAAACGTTGTTTTAGAAATTTTTCCTCGTATCAAAAGTTTTTCTCAAGCAAGAAAACTTGCGGTCTTTGGTGTGCAATAATTATGTAAAAATCAACAAGCGCAGGAAGACTTCGGTCTACGAGTCTGTTGGCGGGTGTAAAATAGAAGCTGATTTCTTCGTTGCGTGGTGAGTAAAAATCTGTTGTTTTTTTTTTTTTTTTTCTTAACTTTATCAGTTTCTCCTTAGTTCGCTTTTCGTATTCCGAAAACGAGGCAGTTATGCCTAATTAAAACGCACACGAGTAAAAATTGTCAATTTTTCAGCTATACACAAATCTCCGACTTCTGCGCAACACGATTTTACGCGATTTCACATATTCTCTGTACATATTTGCAATGATTAAATTAAATTGCGTAACAATCGCGTCTTTAGCGATATACTTTTGAAAAAATCAGCCGAGTGATTCTTCACAATGTTCTGTCTTTGATTTTGCTGTATATTTTTAACGACGTTTTCATGTGTTTCAAATTTTTCAACGAATGAAAAGTGTTTAGGCCGTTTGTTGTCTTTGCGTGTTTCACAAATGTATTATACAGAGGCAGGTGAAATCTAAACGTCAGTTTTATTTTTCATCCCCTTGCACTGCGGCCATCAAAGATGTACGCGAAACGATGTAGCCAAAAGTATTTTTTGTTTTTTATTCTGCGCTCAAAAGCCTCGAGCTTTTACTCTTTCCCATTACGTCTCATTCCACAAATTTTCCATCCGATGCATTCTTTTTATCATCAATACGTATGTTAATCGATTCTGAGTAAAACGCTTTTCAAGTATTCAAACTACCTAATCGTTGTTTTCGATCAGTCGTTGTACCTTGCAAAATAATTATGACGACGCTTGTGATATATATGTATATACATCTGCCAAAAAACGAAAAAAAAAAGACAAATTATTTGAAACGAGATTTTTAACGTTTTTCGAGAAAAAAAAAAAATAAATTCATTGAAAGATTCGTGACAGTACAACGATTAGACGAATGTTGAATTTCTTATACAAGTTCAATATCAGACTATATAAAAACTCGTTAGGATTGGTAAAACCGTTGAAAAGTACCGAAAAGAGTGAAAGAGAGATCGATTTGTTCAATCTTTTTTACTCCCAGTCTCTCTCCTTCTCTCTCTCCTTTTCTCCGAGGGTCTGAAATTGACAAAGAAGTATCAAAGAAATAAAGAAAAAATACCAACATCACAACAACAGTAAAAATTCACATATCGCGTAATCACGTTTCATTCCTATTCTGATTACGATTTCGCATTAAAATATTATTATTTCCATGTTGTAATATTTTCATCAGTCGCACCAGCGACGCCTGGTATCCCATTCGAAATGACGTTACAAATATATCTATACATATATACGTATATGTTACAATGGCGAAAGCTTCATCAGGTCCTCCTTGCAGTCGGCGTTGCAGCATCCTGGAGATTCGGCGATGTCGATAAGACTGCCGCCGTTCGAGTCGCTCGGCGATGAGAGGGTGCAGATGTCGTTGAGAAAATCGAAGGTCGCTACCGCCTCGCGTTCCTTGTCGCCGTACCTCACGAAGAAGTCGTCCCGTCCGATGATCGAGGGTCTCGCCGATGCGCCCCAAGCCGACGGGATGCGGAGGACTCGTTGGGCCTGGGCCGCGGAGGCTGGGAAACCAAGCAGCAGGTCAACATGCCTCAGACCACTCTCTTGCTCTTCTATACCGGCTCTAGCGGACACAGGGGTAGCTCGGCTTAGCCTTCAACTAGTTATCCGATTTTTTTTTCCTTTCTTCGTATTTTATTTATTTTTTTTTTTTTCCAATTTTCAATTAATTCTTTTTTCTCATTCGTCCCGAAACTGACACGATCATTATTCCTCCAAGGAGATGTAACCCCGGGTGTAATCCGAATCCCGCGAACTCTTGTCATGTAAATTAATTTCAAACCGACCGTCGTCGAATAATATTCAACAATTTTCAAATATCAAACACCAAACTCGAAATCTCTCCATTTCTTTTTTGTTTTTTTTCTTTTCTCATTTACATCAATCAACCGATTAAAATTCATCGAACTTTCGGCGTTATCATTTATAAATTTTCTAACCAACGCAATTTTCATTCACCTACTGACAATTATTGCATTACGTGTTATTCGACTTTTGAACGTTTTAACGAAATTTCATCAATCTTAAGCTTCAAAATTATGATATTTTTTTCTTTTCTAACAAAATTTCGTACATTTACTTTGAAATATAATTTTCTGCGCAAGCTACGAAAAATTTTATCAACGAATCGGTTACATCTCCGTATAATCGAGGGGTTAACAAGAAATCTGCGGTTAGTAGTATGCGTATAAGTATACAGTGAATACGTGAGGAACAAAAAAAAAAAATAAAAAAAAAATGATTTCCAAAGATCGCATTTGTTTTTCGTGTATAACATCGAATACGTGTACAATGATTATAATTGTTATTATTATTATTATTATATATGTATATAAAAGCCAAGTCAAGTTCGACATATACATACATATATATATATATATAGAGATAAAGAATTCACTTCGACGCAACACGCGAGACATGATCTTATCGATCGTTTGACTTTTAATTTATCTATTGAATTTTTTTTTTTTTTTTGGTACGGATATATACGTATTATCAAATGAAAACGTCACGATCAAAACGAGTTAGAGAAATTGATCATCACTAAGCCGAACTACGTAGCTTTTCTTGTGACAATCAAAGCAGAGCGCGCAGGAGGAGCTACCATCTGAACAGAAAATACGAGAGTGGCTATGTACAGCGATAGCAGCTTTTACGAGAACGATTTTTCATCCAGTTAACATTTATTATCATCGAGCAGATATCTCGATAGTCTCGGCTTTGCAAGAATGACGACGCCGTTTCGTTTGACGGAAACCTCGTCGTATATTATGCAATTATCGCCGGTTCATCCGAGAATCTACGACTTAAAATTAATTATCGATGCGATATAAAACGCAAGAGTCTTGCTGATAATAATTTCGGTATAAGGAATTTGCGACTGACGATTATAGTGTGGTCAAAGTGAAAAAAAAGGAAAAAGCTCAAGCTTTCATTTGCGAAAAATCGCCTTTCATTTACACGTCGCAAATTTCTTTTACCGGAATTACGATATGCGATAGAATTTCGAAAAGTCAATGGCTTTCGAAGCCATTTAGGGTAAAAACACATGCTTTCTCAGATTATTTTGAAAAATTGACCTCCGGATGCAAAAGTGTCGATTAGCAAAAAGCGTGTATGTTATACATGTATGCCTGCGAGTGAGGATTCGGTGTTAAGATTAGCAATTTTTGATTATTCAATCTTTCTATTTCATTAAACAATTAACGCAAAGCGGGTGTCGCGTTATCAGAACGACGAGTAAGCGGTGAAGAGGAGCAAATTATGAGGATAATCATCGAAGCGATAACAAATAAGAACAAAGAAAAAAAGAAAAGAGAACGGAAGAGACACAAATAAACCAACAACGAGTCGAGATATTCAGCTTGATTAATTCCGCAGCGTGAGTATGAATGGAAAATGATGAAAAGTGGCTTCGCTTATTGTTAGGTCGGTGATTTAAGCGGAAAACAGATAACAATAGTGATTATAAAGAAAAAAAAAAAAAAAAAGAGAAACAAGGCGAAGGGAGGTCTCAAAGCTAAGCGATTTCAACCGATTTCAAACAACGTACAGCAAGTTTCTAGTTACCTTTCTTTTGACGTCGGTACCGATGGAGTCTGTGAAGATGACGATAATCGGGTGGCTCGTCGCCGGAATCACTTCCGGCTGATCCGCTGCTGGATGTCGCCGATGAACTTTCGCTGCTTGCCAACATAACGTCGAGCAGATTCGCCCTGGCCTGAATATTTGTCGATAAAATTATGGAGATTAATAAATTCACCTTCCTCAGGGATTCCTGGAGCCCAATTTTTCCAACGCATTTCAACTCGCTCGGCGGGCCTTCGAACCTACCTTCGGATCCGTGAAGTCTATGTCTCTTTCCACGTGGACCCAACCCGTTGGACAACAGCAGGCGAGATCAAGCTTCTCGAGGACGGTCTGAGCCGCGTCCTGAGACGCCGGATGGTCCTCGCCCTTCCGTATCATCCTGTTCAGCTCGTCTATCACGTCCTTCGACGTTGCCCGCTCGTGGAAACTCAACGTACGATCTCGACCCTCGACCAGAAGCGGACCTCGGGCTGGACTCACCTTCGAAAATGAGAACGCAAAATTTTCAAGTTGACTTTGAAATTAAGAGATACTAGTTTCGACCCGATATTGAGCTTCGAAATTTATAGTTCAACTGCGCTCTTCACTGAACAGATAACTTCGAAACCGTTCGTACGATTGTTTTTTTTTTTTTTATTGAGAATGATTGCACCAGTCAACGCCAATTTTGAGTCTGGATTATAGATGTCAAATTTTTATTTCCTTGACGTGATTAATGAAAGAAAAGCTAGTTTTATTAGATGATGTTTGCTTTGTGTTTCAACCTGTTACTACCTGCTGCTCATATTAAGATTTTGGTTATTATTCAATGTATAAAATTAAAATTTACTCATTTAAATATAAACTAACAAAAAAAAAAAAATTCTTGACACGTGTTTACAGCTCTGAACTGAACTCTATGTGTTATACATTACAGACGTCTTAAAATTCGTTAAGATAGCGAAAAACGTCCTGGAGAAAAGAGACTACATTAGATATTTTAGTTTCGATGATAACTACGAGTAAGTTGAACTTGGAAACGTCTGGTTTCTTCGTTTCCGATGTTGGACGATATCGTAATGACGTGAAAAGTGAATGCAAGCGGTGATTTTAGTCACTCGTTAAAAGTGTCTCAGCTTCAACGATATCGTTAACCATTTTTCCAAACTTCACAGCTTATGGAAATAAAGATAAAACTAGATAAATGTCACGTGTAACCAATAATTTGAATAATTGTTGGTTAACTGAGAACCTCTCCCTAATACGAATATCAGTTATTCAAAGTTGCGACTTGAAAATCAATCTCGAAAACTTAACCACCCTTCTCTATCAACGGAAACGTAATTTGATCGAAAAGGCTAAAAAATTGATCTACCCGAAAGATAGACTCATTTCTGTATAGAAAATCACAACCTCGCGAATCGGGTGGAGTTTTCTGATCGTTGTAATGTAAAAAAATTATGGGCTTTCCGCGATTTCCGAGAGACTTACGACGGTACTGGGGGTTGAGGAGGTGGCCGCTTCCTCGTCTTCTTCGGGAACGGCGCCGAGTTCGGAGGGAGCTACGGTTGTGTAGGAAATTCCACCGTTGCAGGAAACGGTACTGATGATCCTTTCATCGGGCGCCAAAGACGGGACCAATATCTGCTCGAGAATATCATCGCCTGGCTCCATTTCCACGGAATTTTCATGACCGCCGTTTTCCTTGTCGCCCGAGCCCGACTCGGCTGTTTCGCAAACTCGCTCGTTCTGACTTACGGCGCAAGCTGCGATCGCTGCTTGAACAGGATAAAGAAAGAAAAAAACAATGCAATATAGCATTTGGGTGTGCACAAACTACAGTGTTCAAAAACTTTTCATACATGTTACACAAGATATGCACTGCTGGATAAAATGCTTAATATTTAAAATGAAAAATGCATAATACAATTTACGTTTAAAATGCCTATTTCAAATGAAACCATTTCAAATGTTACCAAGAAGTGGAGACACGAAGAATCCTGATAGAATATCATAGAGCAAGATATGGAAAGACAAGAAACTCGTCAATATTTGTATCGTGTTTTTGAATCCTATTCTACGATACTCTTCGACACCTGATCGCGATCTATAAAATCCTTCCGGACTTCTCAAGATCCCTGAGAAACACTGACCTTCGTTTGGATTCGGGGTTTCGTTGCAGTTAGCAGCGTCGTGATAATAGTGCGGTAATTCCGCCAGGTACATCTGTTGCTCGGCGATGAACGATAGAACGTTCTGGAGGGCCTGTTCCCTTTCCGGAGGTTTTCCCCCCCTCGAAGAGGTACTCGCGAGGCTTTTAGTGCTCTCGAATTTAACCAGTCTGTAAAAATCCCGGGTGAAATCGGTTCCGACCGACGGAGAGTCCGGATCGTCGCTGCAGCCGGAAAGAGCCGCGGAAGATCTTTTGCTGGAGTTTTCCGGACCGCCTTCTTCGCTGCTCCAAGAAGCTCCGGGACTCGAAGCGTACGGCCATGGTCCGCTGGTTCTCGCATCCATGAGCAGAGCCACCTGGTTAAAGCGTTCCAAAAGTTACTCGCCATGTTGGGACGAGTCCTTTCCACCTTGCCTCGTCTTCCCGCAACTCACCAATTCACCGCCCGCTCGGTCCGCCAGGTAGCTTGCTCCGTTCCACAAACACTCGTTCGCGTCCTCCTCGAGCTCCAGAGGATTCTGCTCCTTTATCGCCGGCAAAGCGGGAGTGATCGCTGGTTCCTTCCACGTCGATTCACCCTGGGCAAGGTCCTCCGTCGACAAGGAAAAACTCCAATCCTCAAGTTCAGCTCGGTCGTATTCCAGCTCTAGGAGATCGCGGTGCTGCTGGGCACTTCTGGTGTCGTCCAACCTGAATTGGTTTCGTTGTTCGTTTAGTCATGTTTTCGATATAGACGAGCCTTATGACGACGTTTCGGAGCTTCTTTAATATATCTATGGAAAGCTTTGAACTTTCTAGTAAAGAATTGAATGCAATCACACGAAGTTATCACTAAAACCAAACTTTTGAAGGATCCCTATCACCAATCAATGTCAGAATTTTTCATATACAGTACAAAAAAAAAAAAATCTTCACAGCGTGAATGATCTCCACAATCAACGATCGTGAATCGGAAGTATATCATGTAACCTATTTCCGATGAAATTAGACTTTAAGACAATTAAATACATTCCGGACATATAATGTTACCGATGCAGCAAACGAGGACTAAAATCTCGTCATTCGACGTTTGCGTGCGTCAAAAAATGTCCCAAAAATAATTCAAAGTAAACCAACGCATCGTGACTAGTAGCTTTTACCCACCTCAGCCACTGCTGGACGTATTCCGCATCCCAACCCTCTTCTTCTACGAGAAGAACGGACGAACCAGACGGACTTGCTATATTGTAGGGAGAAAGGCTGGCGGTGGTGGTAAGTTTCAGGCAAAGATGACTGTCGGAAAAGCTCCGCATCACGTGCTGATAGGGTAGTAGATCTTTGGTTGGTGGATAGCTGTGCCTTGGGTTAATTCCTACGGTTAGATTTAAGGGTAAAAAAAGTACATCCGGATCCCCGGCGTCGAGGGTCACGAGACGAGCGTCGGGTGAGACGTCGGCTTCCGTTTCGTCCGTGGCTTCCTTCAGGTCCTCCAACCCTCTCGCCGGTTCTTGTCGGGTTCCTTCGCCCTGAACGTCGCTCGACATCGTCGAGTAACCCTCGTCCCTGTTCCCACTCTCCGGACTCTCGCTGCCCTCTTCTTCCGAGGGTTTTTGACCTGGCGTGAGTAAATGAAAGAAAGACAATTTTGAAAAGATCTTTAACGAGGTGGTTGTGAACGAATCAGTTCCTCGGATTTTCCAGTCCACGAAAGGTTCGAAACCATTCGCACCCCGCAAGTTCAGGATCACAGTTATCTTGCTGGCTCCAGAGCTTCCGGTTCTCAGTGTCCGGACAACTTCAACTCACCCAGAGGCCTGGCCCTGCGACATTTGGCGGTGGCCATGACGGGGATCTGAAGGTTCAAGGACCTCGGTCGCGTAAGCGGAACCCAAGCGGCGTCGAGGCTCAGGGCAGCGACCAGAGCGGCGGGTCCAGCCTCGAGAATTCCGTGAATGAGATCGGTGGGACTTCCGGGACTTGTGGCTTGAGCCAGGAGTCCAGAGAGCGCCCGATTCTGGGCTTCGAGTTCGCGGATGCGCCTCTGAAGAGCCCCGATTTCCTCCCTCAGACCCTGAAATCAAGAGGAATCGGTATAAAGGAGACGTGCGACGTGTGCGTTGGTTGGTTTGGTGATGATATTTTGGCGATGATCGGCTATCGACGAACGGTTAAAGCTAGGGTGAACCTTTTGGGAGAGCAGGGCGCGGACGACCTGGTTGGCGACGTCATCCAGACACCGTTCGTACTGTCGACGTTGAGCGTCGGCGTCCCGCGCCAGAGCCGCGTGCTCGGTCTCGAGGTTGGCCAGCCTGGCTACCAGGGCGGCGTGGACTTCACCGGCGCAAGCAGCCTCCAGACCCCGAAGTTGACCTCGAAGAGACTCGCTCTCGAGCTGGAGTTTCGATATCTGGGCTTGGTACTGGTGCACTCGAGCCTGCAGATGGAAACCATGGAGGACTTAGGGTCTAGGGGCGGGTATAATTTATGACCAAGGACCGCATGCAGTATTAGAGATGGGTGCACCAGTGAAAATGCTGAATTGTCAAACTCTAAGGTAACGGTTAAATCGATAATCTTGAGTACTTTAAGGGATTACACATACCTGGGTAGGTCAAAAATACCGATTTTTTAAAAAGATGGTCATTCGAACGTACTATTCTTTGAGTGTTTACCCTGGAAATTTTATAAATTCGCAGTATTCGCGAAGTTGTAGCGTTTTGTAAGCGATCGGGTGAGCAGCGATGTGGGCATCAAAATAAGGAAGAACGAGGTTGACGCGGCAAAAAAATAAAAGATCTAATGGAAGCGTCGACATCTCAGAAAGATCCGTCATGCGGCCCAGGATTCGACGATTTCTCGTCAGTTTAAAATGAATCAGTTATTTCATTGCGAGTGTAAACTGTACTTAAAAGTTTAAACGCGCCTTTCTCGAAACGGTGTTTTCGAAATCGGTACCAGAAATATCTCCGCGACTACTGAACCTATCGAGATCTAGTTTTGCACAGTTATGTTTCACACAATAATCTAGTACTTATCCAGCCGTTTTTGCGATACCTGGCATAGCTTTTTTTCTCATCATAAGTACTGAACAATTTTGAGGTAAAAAATCGCCTGTTTTTTATTCCAGAGACTGCCATGATCCGAAAAAATGTAATTTATAAATTCCGGATCGATAAGTACTGGCTTTATCTATCTACTTGAAGAAATAATTTTTTCCTTCGGATAAAAAATGTCGGGGGTACGTTTGTTACCGCAAACGCTACCGACAAAAACACGTCCCAAAAAAACGACCGTAACGGTTTTACCGTTTAAAATAGGTATAGAACGATTGTTCAGTAAAATTCAGTTTTATACACGAAACAAATTCTTCAACATAACCCTAGTCTTAGAATTTCAAGGCATATGCAATCCCTTAATACCGTAAAATCACTGAACAGTACCCAAGTAACTCTAAAGGGTTAAATTCGCAATTGTCAAAGTTCGAAACAGACTTTTCGTCAAAACTGACTCCGAAATTTGTCAATCGATCAAAATCCGCGGTAAACGCTTCATTCGAAATTTTTCCACCATATTGGGGTTAAGCCCTTACACCAGACACGTAAGGGTTGCTAACGCGGCTAGTTTCGACCGTTCGGAATGACTTACTATCCGCGAGTCTGACCATCTTCCCACTAACTAACGTTAATCCTGAACTTTGATAATTCGAAACTCGAACCCTCGCCCCAAGAATTCATCCAGGAGGCAGTTTTCCCCCTGGAATCGAGATACTGAAAGAGTTTTCGTGTTGCAGCCGTTAAGTACCTACAGAGGGATGCAGAATAATGGCAATGCTCTTTCTTACACCTTGCACGGGGTGCGATGCCTGATATATTTTCTGCACTCGGTGCCGCTCTCGCTTGCTCGCATCGCGCTTAACTGTAATAACAAGACAACGTCGTCGGTGCGGGGGTTGTCGGTACCATTGCGGCGGTACGTGGAGCGTTATTAGGAGAAAGACGGTTAGCGTTAAATTAGGGTATATATACGAAGCTGTCAGGGACAGGGGTGCTAATAGTGGAAGCGTGTGCCTGATTTATAACAGGCGTACCAACCGACCCGAACTCTCTCCCGATTCCAGCCCCTCGCTAATGTCTTCGTCCCTGCAGACTAGGGGAGAGCCTCGCCCCTCATCGCGACACATTGGTGCACTTCAAAAGAATTCAAACTCAACCTTCCTCCCTCTCCGCGCGCTTTTTCTTCGTCTGCGTGTTACGAACACGCGGCGGCGTACGGCTTCCTGCCAAATGGCAAGGATCTTAATTAACGCAGATTCCGTGAAATTCCGAACCCCGCTTGATCAAAACTTATGAAGAACGAGGCGTGGTGGCAACGAAAAGGAGAAAGGAATTGTTATCTTCTCGCTTTTTTCGAGTCGATGTGCCCCATACATTTACGCCTCTTACGAAAATTAGCGTCTTTCAGATTTCTTACGGAAACTATCACGTTTTAATTACTGTAATAAGGATTTTCTGAAGATTTGTGCGGTGCGCGGGTCAAAATAAACGCGTAAATATCCTCGAGATTGCGTTAACGATGCGTATCTATCTCAGAAAAATCAATGCTTGTTTTACAGGTTCTTTACAAATGTTTAATAATTATTCCATACCTAAACTATCCGTAATCTTGCTACAACAGTGCGACAACTATCGAATCTCATCGGAGATGACTAAATCAGTATTTTTGGATTTTTACACCCAGCAACACTAGACTCTTACCAATCTGTATTAAAACGTGTTATTTTTCGCATTGAAAACGACAACTGTTTTTCGTAAGAGGCGTCGATACACGAAGGTTCGAAGATACGGGAACGCGGAACATGATCGATAAGAAATTAACGAGTCTGCTCGAGGCAGCGCCGTGCGGGGAAATTCGAGGGACGGGGAAACTGCAGCCGTTATCCAAAATTACGACTCTTTTGGCGTGAAACCGCGCGTGAACGCGATAGCGTGAATTTATTACGCGTTACGTTATGCCGGCCGACGTTACTGGCACGGCCCGTTAGACGCAGAGGATGGCATTGTCCTTGCGCGACATTAAGTTCGACGCCCGCCGCAAAGCTTCACATGCGCGAAATCTGCCGATGACAGGATTTCATTCGCAAGTTTGCTCGCCGTTTCGAGTGTGTTCGTTACGCCTCGAAATCACGCACGTTTCCATTGGGAATAATTCGGAATCCCGCGAACCTCGCGACACCTGAAATCTTTACGAGAATGAAGTTTGTAACGTTAGACACTGCAACGAAGCATGTTTAAGAAAAATCGCTGCTTCGCATCTCGGGGAATGTCAGAGACTTGGTAAACCGTTATAAACAAAATATACCTTGATTTTGAGAAACCAACCATACCTGAAAGTAATTTTTAAATTTACCAATAACGTTGCTAACTTCAGCCTGATCAATTTTTAACGCGATCATGCAAAAGCTCGATCGAAAACTCTGGTAATAAGGTCTTGAAGAGTAAACGCAACTTGGTAAGCTGTACGAAAGTGCTGAGTGATGAATTTCATTTGCTTATCGTTAGTATCCGACTGATTAGTACTCGTTTACCAGTCGAATATCGCAACCCGGAACAAGAAAAGATTTGAGCTTTCGATAAATCTTAATCGATCGAAATTCGAAACAAATCCTGTGATAAATATCATTGCCGTCTCCTTCGCATCGGATGTGACCAATTACGGATGGAATCAACATCCACGAGTTGCCCGCACAAATCATCCCGTTTTTCGTGACCGAGGAGAGTGGTAAAATTACACTAAACTACGTGTCCAGGTGGTGTTGTAATAATTAGGCGAGTAAACGAGATCGCCGAGCGAATTTCTTTCGAGAGACTCAATTAAATAAACGCTTCAATTATACACACGTGACTGAATTAAAACGTTGCAGGCGACTGCAACTGCATGTAAAGCTGTAAATGGCTGCCGGTACCTGGTTAAACATACGTACATGGGTATTATAACCTAGTATAACAACGTATAATAATTGCATAAAGTAGCAAAGCCGGTTTCCGCACGCTATGTAATAACTGCAAACTCAACGACGTACTTCATCCATTATTACCGACTGTTTCTTCTTCGCTTTTCTTCCGCTTTCTCGTCTTGGTAAGTTTTTTTTTTTTTTTACTTTTTTTCTTCAATGGCTTGCATTAAACGCGCGACGAGAATGTCGAGCGGTTATACGGTAGAGTAAAATTCTCCGCGATCAATTATTTGACGATAATTAATATACAATAAAGGCGATAGCAAAATCAGGCATTCGAGTTTTGTCGATTTTAATTTCATCGCATCTTACGATCAAACGTATCGCGCGAAGCGAAAACATGAAATGTGGGTAAAACTTGCGATTGCACGAAGCGAGAAACGTGAAACAATAAAAAGGAGAACGTAAGTCGAGTTGTGATAAAAATGAAGAGAACTGTGGTCTGTTTTCAATATGTGGCATCCTGCTTTCTATACCAAAAGATCCTCCCAAATGCGTATTTCATGTTCCAACGTATGATTTATCGGACTGTTTTTTTCCTTCCGCGAAACATTTCTCCCTGCAGTTCTAATAACAGTATAACATATCATGGGCCACCGATAGGAGTGTTCTTTTTCGAATGATCATCCCATGCATCTCGAGCCTCGAAATATGCACCCCAATTCTGATCCCTGACTTGAGCGTAAGCTGCTGGTATATATCGAAAAAAAAAAACTAGACTATCGTCGTGTGACGGAGTGCAGCGAATGGATGAAAGTATGCGAGTAGATTTTGTGTCTGCATAAGTTTACATATCTCACCTCGTAAGATAGGGTGAGAGCAGTTTTTTCCTGCTTCAGCTGTTCCGCTCGTTGTTTCTGCTGCAAAATACCTCTGGCAGATTCCTCCATCCTGTGAAACAAAAAATGAGGGGAAAAAATCAGTGGTTGACATGCATCGATTATCAGTGAATAAATGGGAGAAGAATGTGGTTTTTTTTTACTATCGGGGGGATCGAACGGCGGTTAAATATTCCTCGGACGACGTCAACGACCTTTTGCGTAATCCGTGCGTCGTTTCAGCTGACCTTACGTCGACGTCGAGACGGCGACGTCGGCGAGACTTGGCGGGGTGAAAACGGAGCCGATGTTTGCTTTAGCAACAAATTATTTTGACAGAGAGAGAGAGAGAGAAATGCCTTTATTCAACATCTTCCGGAGCGATATACCTCCAAAAAACGACGCGAATGTATAACAACGTAAAAACATATTACAAAGTATATAACATTTAATTCAACTCAAGTCTATGCTGATTACAGAACACTGTGCTTATCGTGACAATATTGCTGAAGCTAGTCAACTATAAGCTGAATCAAAGAGGCAAACTCAATTAAAAACCGTCGCATTGACGCGTCATGACTGTACCACGGTGTTCCGTCGCGTATAATTACCGCATTAATTGTATGCCCGAAGGCGAGGTTTCCATTCGTATATAGCGCCTCGCAATATGTCCTGCTGAAGAGCTGTTTGTCGCCGAGGTGTCGAGAACGGGTTTGGGTATCCATTTCCTCGAGAGTAACTGGGAAAGATCGCGATACCCTCAGTCTGGATAATCACTAATTAGCAATGTTCCTGTTCATAATGCGATCACCCCTAAAGTTTGGTAGTAGTCGAGAACTCGGCTCCCTTGTCTCTCACTCTCTCTCTCTCTCTCTCTCTCTCGCTTTCTTACTCTCTTCGAGGTAATGGAGACGCCTTCGAGCCGTCTTCGGAAACCTCTTCGCAACCTGGAACCCTGGGTGGCAACGCCCTTGACGTCCACGTGTCGCTTTATACTCACCCGACTCGACGTCCGGAGGATAATTAGCATCGTTAACCAATTACCGTCCGCTTTTTCGACCATTCAAGTGGTTCCTGATCGGCCAAAATCTCAGCGTTTGATGCCTCCGGAGAGGCTACTTCTGATCGGATTACAATCATCCTTATTTTTTATAATTGGTCGATCGATGAGGAAGTTCTTTTGTTCCGGAGGGAGGAGTTTTTAGGGAAAGAGAATCTTGAGGAGGAGGTCGCCACTCGTTCGGGGATTGTGATTTGCGAGGACGAAAAAGCTACCGCGGTGTAATAATACATCCTGCGTAGAAAAGATGCAGCGTTCGCATCCTTCGGGAGTAAGCTCTGTACGGTATGAGGGAGGAATGACGAGTGGTTGGATTTTCGATTCTGCATAAATTACTCTTCTATACCTGCATATAATGTATCACGAATGCGAAGAGAGAAGGAGAGAGAGGGAGAGAGGGAGAACAATGTCTGGCAAATAGCAATCATAAGCGCAAACAGCCGAGTGGCTCGTCAGGAACCCTTGCACCCTCCCTCTCCCTCCTCCTCCTCCTCCTCCTCCTGCTCCTTCTCCTTCTCGTCCTGCGGAGAATGGATACTCGCTGCGGGGAAGCCGGCAAAGCCTCTTTAGGATACACGCAATACGAGAGAAGACAAGAGAGTTGCTCCAGAGACAAGAGGCAGGCTGCCGGGCTTAGCTCCGAGGCTTCGAGGAACCCAAGAACTTCTCCAACCCACGTCGGGCTCAAGGCTTAAGGTTACCTACCGCAATGCTTTGACTAACAAGATGTCCGGGATCCGTCGCGACGCCTCGGCGGAACAGTTTCTGCAGATTTTCCCACCTTCCCGAGTCTCTCTTATTCGCTTCTTCGGCGAGTGAAAAATAAAAAATCGTTTCATTTTCCAAGCTCTAAACGTCAAGTCTTACTCTTCAGCTCGAATTTTCGATCTAATTTTATTCGATTAAATGTTTGCATAATTTTAACGAATAATCTCCAAGTTAGTACTAAAGAATACTCTTATCACCGTAAGATAACATATCGAGGACTTTGAAAGGTGTGGAATGTATGAAGTCTTGAGTAAACGTACCACAAAAATCAATGTCAATCGATCAATCCAACGATGAATAAAGTTGTTCTAATTTTCAGATCATAAAATTCAGAATAAATTGATGCGGAGGCTAATATATTGAAAATTTGAAACTCGATAGAAAAAATGTACAAAAAAAAAAAAAAAAAGTCAAGTGCAGCGAAATTATTTACAACATTTTTTGTCTCGTTAATTGGCCTGTGATGAAATATCAACAATTATTAAAAAACTGGTCAGCTGAGAACTCGCAGAGTGTATTTATATTCTCGAGCTGTGTAGCAATTTGTTTTTCTTATACATGTAATCAAATGTGCCTACTGGAATCCGGAATGCTCTACAAGTTCACAAAATGCGGCAGTTTTCGGGAAAAAGGACAAACAAGGCTGAAAGAGTTGGGCTTCAAGCTATTTTCGCGAGCGGTAGGTGCAGTTTCCTATATAAAATGCAGGATCAATTTTGCAGAGAAATTTCGTCTACGCGGTTGGTATGCGATGCGGTTCGGGCCGGTAGTCGTAGTATTTTGCGGTATCGCGGCAATAACGACCCTCGTCGAACCAATTTCCCCTCAGCACATGGCTGCTACCACCGGCACCGACTAACCATTCCACTATGATTTACAACTATTGCCGGCCAAACTCGATTATAATGATTCAAGAGCATATTGACCTGAAATATGATCACTGTAATGCCAACCTATAGTTATCACGTGTCACCGAGGTGCTGGCCGGGTTTCACCTACGTAACCATATGTTCACTTCACTATGTTTCATCGATGGCTGTAGAACTCGACAGAAAGGTGAGAAAACAACGCAAAAACATTGCTCTAGTGTTTGAATAGAAAAATTATAATAGACAGCTTGATAAAAATATTTTTGTAATTATTTATCGTGGATGTGAAACGTGGTTGCGCAAATTAGGGTTTCGTTGTTGCACAACTTTTGAGAAACGTCTAAAACTATAACTTGAAAGGTTGTTTCGCTATTCAAAGAGTGAAATCAAGAAACGGAACGAGGGGAAAAAAAAAATGAGATGTGTTGAAAACGAAGAAACAGCAAGAGACCCACGTAAAAACGGCGTCTTCTCCGGCATTCTAATCTTGTTATTCGCTTGGCAGATATTCGATTTGAATGAAAAGCGATACGAAAACTTTTACCGGTTACTTCGGAAAAGCAGAAATAACATTCTTACAGTATCGAGTACGGTACGTGACAACCCCGTGTTCACGCGAGTCGGAATGTAAAGAAGGTAAAAAGTATTCTTCTTCCGACTTACGTTCCAAGCGTTGTCTCTTCTGCTCAATCAAACTTTCACGTACCCATGCGGGGCAAAAAACAAGATAAGCAAATGCCTCGACATCGTTTTCGCATTTTGATATCACCTACCGCGATGCACTCTCGATAAGAATCCGAACACAATTTTCTCACTCTCGTTTCTCAAATTCTTGTAAGAGAAAAAAAGAAAAAGAAGAACGATAACGATAACGAAACAAAATGTCGTCTCTTAACTTTACCACGAGACGAATAAATCAGAGGAATAATTTAATCTGAGAATTTCCTAGAAAAGTTTTCTCCAACTTTCGTTAGTTCTGCTGACGTACGTAGAATAAGAACATGCACGGAAACAGGATGCGACGCGTGCCTGTATGTGTATTCGAAACGCGATACGGAGACGGTAAGGAGGCCGGCAAAGATTCAAATCGAATGTAGGGCGAGTGATAAGCTGAGGGTGAATTCTGCGACGTAAGGAAAGGGAAGGGAAAAAGGAAGAGAAGAGAAGAAAAGAATTCGACACAGTCGCGATTCGGCGTCGCGACGTCTGGCGCCCAGTGAAGAGAAGTTCGCGCCGAAACCGCCCATGAAAACAAACCGTTTCGCGAAAACGTGCCAAGGACGAACGCGGATGGAATCTCTATTTCCCAGGTCATGTCGCTGCAGTTTCGAATACGTACGTATTTCTGCTTGTAGTTCGGAGAACGCGGAAAGTTTGCGAGGACGACGGAAATTCGTCGGATGTTTCGAGCTTGTTATTTGCGGGTATAACTTTTTTATTGCATTGTTTTTCGCTTATTTCTTTTTCTGTTTCTTTTATCGTTGCATTCTTCACGTAATACCAATTCTCTTAGAGAGATTCGAAAAAAAGAAACTAAAGTTATCAACAAGAGCTTCGATATCGATTATTCGTTGCAACAAACCTTGAAAAATTTAGTATAATCGTACAATTTTACCCCGTGGTAATTTGTTTTGCTTGGAAAATTATTCTTTGCACTTTATTTTCTCCAAATAGTCAATCGAATAGTAATAATTACGTATTTAAAGACGACAAAAAGATGATGGAAAACATTGTCATGGTGGAATTTTACAAAATTGTCTTCTGAATAAAATTAGATATCGATATAGCAGATTTTTTACCATTTCAAAGCTATTCGAGACGTCGGAAATTGTCATTTGAAATGCAAAACCTTTTATCGCACTTAAATTTTCAAGCGAATGAGCGTAGCGTAAGGATTTGTTTATAAGTTGTTGCAAGAAACGTGTAACCGTCTCGTCAGGAAATGACAAACAAAAAAGTATCGATTTTCAACTGACTTTCTTATTACATAATAAAATCTGAGAAAACGCTTCTGTATGAAGTTAATTAACCCAAAATGAAAGAATCGAGTAAGTTACCGCATAAAAATTCCACCTCGAGCGTGATGTATAACCTGTTATATAATTAATGAAGGGAAAAACTGTACGCGTGATCGGTTAGGGTATTAGGATCGATGCGTGTCAAGGATCTATTTCAAAGCTCAGTTCTAATCACGCCACCTGCAGCAGCAGCCTCGAAGAAATAACAGTGGATTTGTATATAATACCGGTATACCTATAATATATCTTTACGACTGTTGATTATATACATAAAGTATAGTATATTATATAAGCGTGTGTATACATTATTCCATGGCAATCACGAATCACGCGATAACTCGTGAAATGATAAAATATTTCACGATATTATAATATAATCGTGTGAATGTGGTATAAAATTTTTTCGACGTAGGAAGGAGCTGACCATTATTATACATTGCAGTGTATGATAAATAAACGGAAAGCGATATGCTATAAATAGCGATAAAAGCCGGGTACTGCGAGAATCGGTCAAATTTACGATAGTGAAGTTAGTAACGTTGTCGTAACGAAACATTGGGAAAAAAAATTCACCGTTTTCTTAATTTTACAATGAATTTTAACGAACTGTATTTTGTTTCATTACGGTTTACTGAATTTCATACAATTCCAAAAAACGGTGAAGCAAAGATTTCACCACGGCATGAATCTTTACGATAACGTTACCAACTTCAATATCGTTTAAATTTCACCTTCTGAGAATTGCGTCGAGTGCAGATTACACACCTCGCATATTTGAGATTATACTGTACGCGAAAAAGCTTTTACAACAGCCGTAATACTTTTTTAACGAAACTAAGGGTAAGAATGTTCAGCGCCACATTCCCGTAAAAATGTCAAGTTTTCCCAAAAAAAAAAAAAGAAAAAAAAGAAAAAAAACGTTATTGTTTTCCTCCGTTCTCTTTCTTCCTCTGGCAAAAAATCGAGGCAAAATCGTATGAAAAGAATTTTTATCAGCCTTCGTACATAAAGACGTAAGCCTGTCAGGTATCCGCAGCTCGGAAGCGTAACGCGTTTATGTCAGCGCAATAAACGCGGGCATCGCGAGGGTCCCTCGGAGTCATTTCACCCCCGTTGTGTGGGCGTCGCGACGCCGCGCTTCCTATCCACCTCACTCTCCCTCCCTCCCTGTCTCTCCCTCTCTCTCTCTCTCTCTTCGTCACGAGCTTTTCCCATAAAGCATGTAATAAACGATGCCGTATTTGGCTAATACAATGAAATGGATATGCCACTGCGCGCGAGTAACTGACCGTCGTAAACTGTCGGAAGGGAATAAATTTCAAAACGAGGACATGCCGATATCGCCGAACATAGATGGATCGGTGAGGGAGAGGAGGGAGGATGACTGTGAAAAACACCGGATCGATACGGTGGATTATAAAAATTTGCTACATTCACTCGTCTTTTCTGTTATCTACAGGTGTACTTTCTCACACTCTCTTAATTTTCACAACCCCAAAGCAGAATAAAGCGTAATAGTACAGCGATGTTGCAAATTCGATTTATCGACTTTTGAGAATCTAATGTAATAAAAAATCTCTGGGTTTTCGTACAGTCGATAACACAAGAAAAATCTATGCAGAATCAGCAGTCAGAAATTGCAAAAGAATAAATGATCAGTGTGTGAAATTTGCGGATTTTCTTTTGTCAGATGATAAAGACGCTCCTTTTCTTTTTCTTGACTGTAAATCTAAAATTAAACGCCGCGATAGTTTTCATTATAACTTAACACACCTCAAGATTTTTGGTATTCAACCAGATTATTTCAACAAAGTGGATAAAACGAAATTTGTAAAAAACATTTCGTAAGAGATGATTTTTGAAAAATTAATTCAACATACTTGAAAAACGTGCTATTAGCCGTTCAAAACACCAGTTTGAATTTAATCGGGACCCGAATAATTAACGTGTAAAATAAAAAAAATTCACACTTTGTGGCTTTACGCAGGAATTATTCTCAACATTCTGAATCGGATTTGACGAAAACGAAAGAGAAAACTAATAACACACCTATAGATTGCGCCGCAAGTTAGGAGCAGCCTGCCGTGATTGTTAATTCACTGGATAATTGTGTTGGATCTCAGGAAACAAGGGTGTAAGAAAAATCAACTGCTGGCAAAGGGAATAAATGTTCAACATTTAACGAGACAATCGTCCACTCTCTCATCGTCCAGCAAGGTTACGACTTGACGCAGCTCTCGTGTCGAAAGAAAAGGAGAAAAATATCCAACGCGTCTAATATTTCCTAGCACATACGTGTATAAATATATATATATATCATTAGCTTTCGACCTAAAAAAAAAGAGAAACGGAGAGAGGAAATACAAGAGAAAAGGTTGAGAAGGGAGTGAAAAAAAACCTCGTTTTTATCGTCACCTGATGAGTTCTGGAATTGGATTAGCGAGCGTGGCAGACAATTATTATACAAAGCAACCCGAGAACGAATAATAACTTATCCGAGGAATTTCGCGGTATAATAAGACGGCCGAGGCCAACCAACCCTGCAGCTAACTGAAATTGCTCTGCAGAACGTTAATTGGCTGGATAAATTTTGAGAATTAGCCGAACTCGACGCCGCAGGTAAAAGCACGGTGAATTCCCGCGCGAAACTCAACGCGGGGCGAGAGAACGAAAGATAATTTTTTGCAAAAACTTTTGGCACATCACAAGACGGTAATGCGGTAGATTTTCCTAAGCATATTGTAACTCTTATTATCGGATTTGTAAACCTCGCCACGATTGCTTTTTATATTCAACTCCAAAAAAAAAAAAAAAAATTAAAAAAAGTGCTGCCCGTATATCATAAAATTAATATAATATACGTTTTTTTTTCTCTCCGTGCACACGCGCATATAAATCGACGTACACGTATCATTGTTTTCTTTCCCGCACTGCGTGCCTAGAAAATGGATGATTAAAATCAAGCACACAAGCACTAGCGTATTATTCATACGCAGATGTTACCGTCTGGCAGTTTTGCCCTGCATCCACCCTGCAGCGCCGACAATCTGCGTGGTATAATCAAAACGGCGCGCAATTTGTTTCGCGAATGGCAAAAGCTATTTACCCTGAGCACCGTTATTCCTGCGGTCGCCATAATTAAACTATCGTTCAGCTTTAAATTGGATTTTGGTAGAAGGCGTCTAGCATAATTCGTTCGCCTGCTGCAGGCGGATTGCACACCGGCGAGTTATTATTAATTATCTCAGAGCCAACGCCTGCACACTCTGACACATAAAACTCTACGCATCTGGATTAACGCGTAAAATATATTATAGTTTTCGGAGTAGAAGCTATGAGAAAGACTTAAATATTTGATTCCAGACTTAACCGTAACGTTCACTTTTTTTTTTTTTACTCCAAAAGCGGGACGAAAGTGTCAAATTATTCCCTCTTCAATCTTTACCCTCATCTGTGGGGAAAAAGTAGCACTTTTCGTTTGCGGGAAATATGATCATTAATTAATTAATCAAAAACGATCAAATTAAGTTTTCAGCTTGTTTGTATAAACTTTCGATTATGTTATAGTTTCCAGATTAATAGATCACACTTACTGACAAAAATAAAATCACTTTTAAGGCAATATTGTGACTTTATTCTCTTGTTACGTAAAGCATTATTGCAAACTGAGCCGCAGCTGCTGCGGTGCAGAATGCGATCATTCGCTGCCCGCTGAATTAACGCGATGATCAGTTATCCCCTGCAGGCGCAACGTGCAGAATTCGTACTGGATTAATAATAATTACCACTAACTAGTGGGACATGCACAACAGCCATCAGGGACTCAGTTTGGTACAACGATACCTGTAACAGCACGAGCTGCAGGATTTAACATATTCCTGCAAGCTCAGTCCACCCCAATCAGATGCAATTTTTTACCGTACGCACTCTCAGGAAAATATTTGGTCGTAATAACCAAAATTTGGTCTTGGCAAGGTGATTTCACGGTTAATATGCATCCGAATTACACATTATTTTCACACAAAGAAAAATTTTAAAATGTCTAAGAAATGGTTTCGCACCACAATAGCATAGATTCTATTGCGATTGGGAAGTTAGATCTGCACGATGAAATAATTTTGTAAAGATTGAAAGATGATTGTTTAATTTTTGTAACTGAAAAAATTATCGTTTGATTGTGATTTATGCTGGATGAATCAAGTATCGCGTCAAACGACTACGAAGAAATATGCCGTTGTGAATTGACAGAAATACAGATTTAAACACGCAAAAAATAATATTAAACGAAACAAGATTTATTCTACTGCTGTAAATAATGCTATACCGAAATTTCTGATTCTTCTAAACTGATTTCTTTTCACCAAAATGACATTATTCGATGAATTCGAATTATACAGAGACTAAGAAGTATTGGAACATCGATTGAATCTCCTTGCCTGGAAATAAAGAATAAACAGGAAAAAAACGTTAGGTAACGTTTTATCGAAATAAAAAATCTTATAAATCTTATCGGCATTAAAAAAGTATAGCTGAAATACCGTGGCTGTTTATTTTTCAAAATAAACAAAAATCCTGTAAGAAATCAAGGCGAGAAAAAGGAGATAAAATTTGATAAGAATAATGTGCTCGTACATTCGCACATGCACTCGCCAATGTAGGATTAAGCGGTGAATAGCCTCGAGATTACAGCGATTCGCTGCGCAGAAATTACGCATGTCGCGTGTATCTGATAGTAAAGCGGTATTAATTACCGTCAGCAGCGTTGGACACGGAGGTTCATCGAGAACGCGTACGTTTCGATTTGGCAAATGAACGTGTGAGATAGCCCGGAGCAAGTTCATCGAGGCGATAGAAACACACAGGGGGCTAGTTGACGCGAACTGGAAGCGAGGCTTCGACTAGATTGCCCGGCTTGACGAGCGATCGCGTTGTTTGCGTAAATGATTAATTACAATAGGAGTGTATAGGTATAGGTATAACGATGTTCGTAATCAATGCGCTCTCGCCGCGCCAATCTAGTCAGTCAACGTGCAACGTCATGAACGTCATACGCGAATATCGGCAGAATTTCGAATTGGGGGTGCGAAATCGGGGCTGCCGACGAACAGCGCCTGTTCAGCACGAGAACGGTTATTCGCTAGCGAGAAGTCTGTTTCTGAATTTATGAATTTACCCTCCTCCTCCTCCCCCCCCCTCCCCCATTTTCGTACTCACGATTTATATAACCTTTAATTTCCCCTTCGGAGTAATAAGGTTTTTCTAAATAATGCGTTGAATTGAAATATAACGCTTGATTTTTTACGGTACATCGAGAATTATTTTTGAATCCGAGACACACGTATTTAGATTTTTGAACAATTGTTATGAAGAAAAATAAAATACAACGAATATAAAACTTAATGTTTTGTTTACAAAGTGGAAGAGCGTTAGTTTTAAACGATACTAGATAAATGAAAAAGACTTACGATGTCGTTTTCTACTTTCTTCCAAACTGCTGTTTAATCTTTTTCTCTAAGTATGCTTAAAATTACCACAAACGACAACTAGTCAGAGTAGATTAATATTTAAATAGCAACGCTACCACGAATACATATATCTAACAAAAAAAATGCCTTCTAAGAGATGAGCTTTTTCCATTAGAATCAAAGAAACCGAATGAATTCTTCGGTGAAGAAATCGCAGAACAATAACACAATTTATCTGACGTAGTTTAATAACAATTTAACTTGTCGACAGTTGAGCTTCGGTGTGTGAATAAATTCTTTTCAACGATAAAGACTTTTCTAATTTATTATACAAAACTTGACAAGTGCCATCCGCGGTGGCACTTTTCAAACCTTTGATTCGTCACGTTTTTACTTTCGACTCACTTTTGACTCGACTAACAGTGAAACGCGGAAGTAAATTTCGAACACATCCAGCGAAAAATAAATGGAGAAAAAAGTAACAAGTGTTTATTTGGCAATATTGGGGTTGGACACTCTTTCGGAACCCCAAAACCTTCATTTGTACGCAGGCTTGCAGCGGGATTGTGACACGTCGTATTATTCGAATGATTGTTCATTCGCAACGTCGATCGTCGTGACGTCATATCCGGCCCCGTGTAACACGTCGTGTAAAACACAACCGGCATATTACGTACATACGTTCGTTTAACACCGGTGCGTATTGTGATCTTCTCATGTTGGTCGTCTCACGTTGTGAATAATTCGACAAAGCATATGTCGGAGATAGACGATGGAAACAGATAAGAATTGGTCCCCACCAATTGTGGGAAAAATTTGTGTACAACTTGAATAATGAATAATACATGTGGTATAAGATTTGATTTTTGTTCGACTGTTTCCGAAAGTAACGTACGAGGAAAGTCGGAAAGTAATGTTTAAAATCAAACGGCGGACAGTATTGAAGAATTTTTTCAAAAGTTATGAATTTCACGGAGGTAACAAAAGAGAAGAGATTTTAATCAACAGTGCAGAAAAAGAGGGACACGTCAGGTTTTTTGGTCAAATATACTTCGTAAAATGTAGAATTTACTCAAAGAACGGTGAAAACTTTTTGCGAATACCGGGTGGGATAAAAAAAAATGCGAAAGACCAGAAAGTAGACGGAACGAAATCCCAAAAGTTAAATTGCGAATAGTAAAAAAAGAAATTAAACAAAAAAAAAAAAAAAAAAAAAACGTAGAAAGATCATAAATACGAAGAGTTGTCTCGTAGAAAAATTTAAAACGAAAACGCAAAAATGTATAAATGAATTTATATCGAAATCTTTTTCCTCTCGATAATAGGCAAAATTACGAAGAGCAAAATATTGAATGGTAAAAATACCGAATAGTTAAAAAGACGACTTTTCAAATGTAAGTATCGTGCCTTTTTTCGAAAATTTACGAATCCGAAAAATAAAGTGTCACCCCAATATAAAAATACACCAATATCAGACGCAATATATATGCGTGATTGATCGAGTAATCGCAGAGCTTTCAGTCTGGATAATACGAAGTCGGAAGAAAAAGAGGATGAGGAAAGAAAATATTCCCGCGTATCGTATTTTTCCTCGAAACGTATTCTTATTAAACGCGCAGGATCTGCTTGGTGGTAGTTTATCGCAAAGTCTCGGCAGCGCAAATTGTCATTGATGCATAGATCGTGCGGTTGTGCGTGGCGATCGAACGATCGCTTTTCCTCCATCCCTTTTTTCCCCGTTTCCCCTCCGCGTTTGATTGAACCTTAAATGGCTATATCATCCCGATGAACTATCCGCAGCCTCGTACTTACAGTTACTACGGGTTGCCGATTTAGTGTAGTCAGTGTAGACGACCTTTTTCCGAGACGCGTGTATCGGCGCGGATCGATCGACGAATTTTCTTCCTTTTTTCCTTCCCCCCTCACTCTCGTATTTCGTTTCTTCATTATTTTCTTCTCCGCCTTTCTTTTTCTATTTCCCTGTACTTTCTTTCATTCTTCCTCAGACTTCCCATAAGTCTCTTTTTATGGGGAAGAAAGAAGGCTGCCACCAACGGTGGATTATATGTATATACCTGTATGTACAAGGGTGACCCTTAAGGCGTACTTATCGTGGCTGTAATGAGATGAAAATGAAACGTAACAAGTTTTCTGTCTTAGAATATTGACATCTTGAATTTCAAAAACAACTGTGAGAGGAAATTTTGTGATAAAATGAGAGTGAAAGTTTCAACGAGCATTCAGTTCTCCGAAAAACCGTAATTGAAGATTCGAAACTTGTGTAAAATTTTATTCTGTCAAGCTCACTTCAGGGGTTCGGATTCATGAAATTTAAAACCTACTCTGGTTTCTATAATCTTTAATTTCACCTCGTGTGATTAATTTCCATCTTGAAATTCTTTTTACGTAATTAAAGCAGCTGACGATAAAGACGAAAAAAAGTAGTTGGATGTATAATTTGAAATTTCTAAGATATACGTTCGAGCTTTCGTTAACCCGTTCCTTAATTTTCGGCTAGAATACAAGATGCGAATAAAGCTCCACAGGTTGCGGCGTACGTGGGTATACGTATATAACATTTATCAACTTTATTCGCGAAAGCTGCACAGTAGGGAATAATTAGAGGGTGAGCAAAGGCACATTAGCAAATGTTTAACCGCATGAAAATGGAATTACTGCCTGAACCCTTGAATCTCTTGTCCACATAACTAATTATGTGCCTAATAGTACGTGGGTGTATAAAGCGGCCGAGCTTAAATTATCTACCTTTTATATATTATACCTATACACATATATACATATATGCCTATATATGGCGCAGAGAATTTGCATGAAATAACATTCGTTCGGACAATGACGTTCGCGTGTCAGGAAAACGAACCAACCAACGAACGAACGTCGGTCCGTCCCTTTTTTGAAGGTTCATATACACATATATACTTTTATATAAGTGTACATCGGTCTTGTGCTGTTCTCGACTCGTTAGCGTTTCCTGGAGTCGAACCCCGAGGGCATTAGCAAATTAATTTTTGCTTTATATATGTACCTTCGTACCAGATCGGAAAGAACCAACCGCCTCCGGTTATCTCGAAGCTGTATAATATTTTTCGCGTTAAATGTTTCTCGACGGAATCGTTTCTGTTGAATCCTAAAAGATTCATACTTTGATATGATCGACATTTTTTTAAACAGGATAAAAAGAAACACCGTCGAGAAGATGGCCAAGTTATGTGAAAAGCTCACGCAGTGAGCGTAATTCAGAAGTTTTATAAACGGATCGTATAATCGTAGAAAATTGGACGGTTTGTCAAACGGTTCAAAATTATACCTGTCATTGGTTTTGTGTTTAGTTTGTCTCTTCTTCTATATATTTGTTTATTTTTAGAATCACTCATGCGAAGGAAATAAACGGAATGAAAAACGTGAGGACTCCAAGCCTCACCGTATATATCAAAGGGTTGACGACTGGAGATTGAGGAAAAGAATGAGAAGGATAGAGAAAGATGAGGATAATAAGGGTTGTTGATTACCTCGGCAGGCACGACGACGAAGCTTCTCCGGTGCAATTCTCATGCAAATCGTCACCCTTTTACGGCCGTCGGACATGTGAGACGAGCATTAGTTTCTTTTCTTTAGCATATAAAACAATGTGGTCATGCCCAGGATAGTATCAGATAAAATCTCAGGCACTACGCAAGGCCCACAATTTTTCATTCTCTTCTTTTTTACCGTTCCCGAGAAAATTCCATCCAAGTAAAAACTTTATTTAATCAGTCTCTGTAGGGTGAAAATCTGTTCATACGGCACAAAGAGCTGCTTTCCGGGCCAACGAAGGAGAGCAAAAGAATGTAAGAACGAAAGTGAAAATCGTTACTTCATCCAAAGTGAAGAAGAAGTGCGAGGATCTTTTGACCCGTTTTATTTCTTCTCCTCTCCCGCTCGCGGCGTATAAATGACACCGTATATACTTGTATATACAGTGATAATAATGATAACAAACAATGAGTGTAAAAGAGGACAACAATGGATGGGATTTTTGTAGAGGTTGCGGAAAGGTGAGGATTCAAGAGTCTTTCGTAGCAAAAGTTACTCTCCCGCTGCTGCTCCACGACGACGTCGACGGCGACGTCGGGACGTGACGTGAATCTTCTAACAAGCGGTGTGTTAGGTGTAACGGTACCGAGAGGTTGGAAACCCGCAACCTGAGTGATTGCTTCCCGACTTTTCGACGAAAGGATTTTCACCCCGTACCCCCGACCATTTATATACAGTGCCCTGAGAACTTCGCACAAACACACAAACGCGCACACACGCACAAAATAGCGAATGTAACGACCAGTCAGAGTTTTCTTCAAGTGCCAACGAAAGACGGTGGAAATTTTTCATTCTCAATTACCCACTCTATGTATCCCTTTTTCCAAAGCAAACTTTTCACCTTCGAATAAAGCACCCGAATATCATCGAACAGAATTCTTTCACTCCGAGAATTTCTCGGAAATAAATTTACAGTCGCATTCGTAATGTTTAATAATTTTTTCTTTCTTCTAGACAAATGAAATGACCGAAAAATGAACAAATTTAAATGTTTGATTAATATATTGGTTAAAGAATGTTTCTGTACAATTTTCCCGAGTCCATTATTTGAACATCATTACAACATCGGATTCTTTTCTCACATTTGGAAATTCGCTTATTAATTACTAAGAGATTCAAATTCTGAGAATTTATAAACTCAATTGTATACGCAGAGTTAAATAATATTTCATCGAAACGATTATCCCTTAAATTTCCGGAAAATCAACTCCAAGAACATCCGGAAAGATGAATTAAAGAAAGATGAAAATCTATTCCGAATATCGTAACGAGTATTCGGTTTCGAATAACGTGCATGAGCCTGACGATGAGTACGTGAATAAATAAGGGTGTGCAATATATAAATCCATGCACGCGGCTCGACGGTGGAGGGGGGTAGTTTTCGGGTGTGTCGGAAAACGGTGAATATCCATATACGTATTACGTATACACGTGAACACACAGGTATTGGCGAGCGTCCAATATCGGTGATTTACCTTTGAATCCGATAGTTATTGCCTGGTGCACGGGGGTGTAGTAGAAGGGGCGAAATAGTGGACCCCGTTATTTATACGTCGGTGGCGAAGAGGGAGGATGAGGACGGGGTATATATTGGGACGTTTTTTTCTTTATCGGTCAGTCGGAAGTGAAATATTACATCCGCTTCCGTATCTAGGTGCATGTATGTATATGTATAGCTATACGTATAAACGATATTGCAACACGCGGTATGTAAAGAGAATTTTCGCACCGCATCGCCAAGGGTTGAGATTGGTAATATTACGCTTCATCCCTTCCAGGTGTCGGGGTTATGATATTAATTCAGAACGACGCGACGTCTCGGCTTTGCTTTGAAAAATCATCGCTTTCCTCACTGTCGCAGCGGTCTGACCATACGGGTGCATTCGCTACTCGCAACGCAACGTCGCGGCGTCGTTAGTCAGTGTAAAACGCCGCGGGTGGTCGGACACGGTGAGAAAACTACTTGTACGCGGATTTCTAATTACGAGAAGGTATTGAATAATTCATTCGCATCGAGGAATGGAAAGAAAGACGGTGTATGTTCTACTGCACCGTGTGAGTGATGGAGAATAAAAGAATGAGAAAAAAAGAAGATATCACCTACTTACAGGAAACAGAATAATTTTTCTCCTCCCATTCGCGGTGGACAAATCATTTGTCAGCCCGGAATTTATTATTCGACATGTTCGCTAAATAACTGTAACTTGGATTCGATTCGTTAGTTTCGATCGTTTTCATCCAAGTTTCAAAGCTAGGGGATAAATAATTAGAATGGCTAGAATATCGAATTTTCAAAGGCGCAAGAATCTAATACGTAGAATTATAAAAATGTAGAAAGTTCAAGTACAGAAAATTGCAAGTGAAGAAAGTCGAAAGATATCGAAAGTTCGAAACATAAGACGACAAAATCTGAAATCTGTACACGATTCTACGTTTTGTACGGTCTGTATTCCAGCCTCTCTATTTTTCTCGTCTTCGTAAATTTTTTTGAACACTATAAATTGAGTTTTCGTTTCTTAAAAATTTCGTCATTTGTGGCCCCTCTCCATCTTTTCACCCCCGCCCGTTTTGAAAAATTGACAACTTAAATTATTTCCAGTTCTACTCACCTGACGAGTTCTCGTTGAAGATGATGTACCCTGGTTCTGGCTCGTTCAGCCTCGGCCGTGGCTTCGCGAACTCGAGCTTCTGCCTCCATTCTCTGACGTCGTTCTCGTTCGACATCGCGTTGCGTCGCCTCCCTCTGTAAAAATCAAGGAAAACAATCGTGGATTTGAAAACGAGCGAGTGATTAAGGTCATGGATTACTCCTACCCTTACCGACCGAGCAAACTCACCGGAAACGTGCAAATAATAACACATGTCAAGAAAAGCACACATTTTTCGTCGATTTTCGGGATATGAGTGACTTTCCCTAATTCCGATATAAAACAGCGAAATTTGAACCCTTTCCGTTCGTTTGTTTACTTAATACAGTAAATAAAAAGTGTGAGTTTGCTCTATCGGTAAAGGTAGGAGTACTAAATGGCTTTAGGTGTTTAAGTTGAGTATGTATACACAATTATAAATATACATTCGTTAACTTTCGTCGGGCGTATTGATCGAATACCGAACGAGTTTAGAAAGGATATCAGAAACGAAAGTATATTGACAAATATCGCGAAAGATCGCGTTGAACAATCAATGATCGAACAGCATCTGTTGCATATAATGTTCATAGGCGAAGAATACGAGAGGAGGAACGGTTATCAGGAGTTAATCCGAAGCGAATAATATATCGAATCCCCGTTTGTTTCCAAGGGGAACTTGCTTTCCGCGTAGCGTATTTTCCGTGAAGAAGGGCTGCCCCGCGTTTTCCCCGCACCTTCTCCCTCCCCCTGTATCGCCATGTTTAATGTATACTTCGGTTCGTCGAAGGGAATGCAGGGAATTTCCTTGTCTCTAAGCGCATTGGGTGAAGTTTCGGAGTTGGGTGTATAACGCGCGCCCTCCGCAAGACAAAGGCGATGGTATCGGTTCGTTTCGTTGTGCGGAAATTCAGAGCTGCCGAAGGGGGAATTAACCGCGGATGTTGTAAGTTAGCGAACGAGGATGCGGGAGAATGAGGAGAAGGAAAAGAGGAAAAGGAGAAGGTGGAGAGCTTCGGAAGCTCGCGAGGCCGCCGACGCACAATCTGGTAAAAGCCGCTGACCACCGCCCCCTGCGGACGGTTTTAGGGGTAGGTAAGCGGATTTATGGGAGTCTTAAATCCCGGGAACACCCCGTTTCTATCGGTCCTGCAGACGCTCGCCCCACTTACGGATCCGCATTTCGTCCAACGGCTCGTTGCATCCGCGTGACGGCTCCTGATCCATCGCTTTGATTCTTGACGTCAATTGTTAACCAAGGAAAGCATCTTGCCCGAAAATTTGTAGCAAGTTTTTTTTTTTTTTTTTTTTTTGCGCGACAGAAATTATATCCATCTACTTTGCAATTTGAAATGGAATCTAGAGAAAATTTTATCACCGAATATATATACAATATTTATACATACACTGTTGGAAAAATTTACACACAATGTCCCAGCGAGTCTAATTTATATTTGTGTTGTTTGTTACATTTTTGTTAATAAGTATAATACACATTTTTGTAATATCAACATTTAATTTGTTATTTCTACTTTTCTTCCATTTGGTAATATATTAAAAAATTAAAAAATAGTTAAATCGACCGTAAAATTTTAGTGAACTTGCTGGGACGTTGTTTTTTTTTTCTCTATTCGTGTGTAATTGTAGAGATGAGTATTTACCGATACCTCCCTTCCCTCCCCCTCCCTCCCCATTGATATGTATGGTATAATTACCAAACTTTTCATCCTGCCGTGATAATTAACGCATAACGTAAGGCGTAAAGACGACGATAATTACCAGTTTACAATAATCTCGCGGTTATTGTAATACACGTTGCAACAGAATTTGAAACGGTGTCTGGATCCTCGTAGGTATGAAAAGAATACGGGGAAAAAAACGAGTACAAGCGATATGATTATACACACCTTTTGAAAGGTGTAACAGGAACGTAGCCGCGTTAAAATTGTCCGTGTCCCATTGTCGGTTCGTGGATAGCGTTTTGTCGCTAAGATTTCTAAAACTTCGAAGTTGAAACGTGCACGGCTGCATTTCAATTTTTACAGCAAGCTGCCGCCTCTTTTACAGAGAGATTCGACACAGCTTTTTGGTAATACTCGCGCGCCTAGATGTTACACGGTGTACGGGCATGTAACGTGTCCATGTCTATGTCCTTAGCGTCGACGGTGCAGTTATAGGTAGGAAAGAGGGGAACAATTGGCACGAGGAACACGTACTCTCTGTCCGTCCGGCGCTCGTCTCCCATACGAAATCTCAATAATAAATCTTCCGACACTTCCTGCAACTCCCGGCTGCGCATCAACGACCGGTTCAATGGAATATGGGACTCCACCAGACGTCTAGGAACCGGCCACCACCACTTACTCCGCGAGTGGGCGTCGTTCCTTATGAATTTATTGAAGCCGGCCCGATTACGCGTCGTACTCGATGACGTAGGCACGTGGGAAACGCGTTTCAACGAGTCGTTGCTTGCACTCGACGACGAAGATGATACGGTTAATCAAGTGTCGAAGAACAAAAACTGTGTCCTTCGGGGTGATTAGCTTGGTTTTTTTTTTTTTTCTTCAACGTGCCACTCGAAAAATTTGCTACATCTCGTGAAAAAAATATCGTCGTAAAATTTGGAGAAGATGAGAAAATACTTGGAGTTCGCTACCAATTATTCTTAATATTTTTTATTTATTTTTAAGCGTACACCTTACAGACTTATATATATATATGTAAATATATTTTTTTTTTTTTTGTATCGTGGTCCAATTAATCGTTCACCAATCAACATCGAAACGCGTCTAACAATTCCGCAGTTTGCTGTTCTAGTCTTTTATCCGGAAGATTAATCGTCTCGGAGAAATTTGGATAACAGTTTTTTTCTGTCGAAAGAAGGAACATCGCATCACCTTTAACGTCTCTCTTTCGTTTTCAGTACTGATCCTTATGAACAATGATTAACTGGACCGCGATGCGAAAAAAAAAAAAACAATTAATATATATGCACATATAAGTTCGTAAGGTTTATACGTAAGAATGAATGAAAAAATATTACAATAATTGACAGCGACCTCTAAATATTTTCCTACCTTCTCCAGGCTTTACCGAAAGTTTATTTTTCAGTATTTTTCACGAATTTTTCAATCGACGTGTCAAAAAAAAAAAAAAAAAAAAATTCAAACAGCGAACCACCCTAGCATCCATCGATTGCTTTCGATAATACCTAACAAGAAAAGTTGCTTCAAAGTTCGAAATTGTTTCACAGTCTACATTCAAGAAACATCGGCACAACTCACACGCAATGCTGCACCGTTCTCGACATGTGTTTTACGGTCACTCGGCAAAGAGCTGCAGAATTAGTTAAAGCTCGAGTTGAACAGCCTTGCCTGCGTGGCCGTTATATTCCGAGGCAAAAGGTTAGGCGAGGCGAGCAAGCAGGTGAAAGAGAGGAAAGACGTACAATAGAACGCGGAAACGAGAGTGTGTAAGGAACAAGAGACGAAAGTTTTTCCTTTTTTTACTTTGTTAACGTGTGTGTGCAGGGAGGGCGGGAGGGGGGATATTTCTTATTTTTTTTTTTTGTTTCATTAGTTTCTCTAAGGAATTGAAATGCGGTACGCAAATCATGCGGTGGGAAGCCGCGTACAACAGAAGTGCCCGGCCATTACCATTACAATGTTCAGAGGCGTCTCTCTCTCTCTCTCTTTCTTTCCTCTCTTTCTCGCCTCTCTCGCTTCGACTATACGTATAACAAATAACGTGCATGACATAACATAACACAACGCAACATAATCGTATACTCCGTACAAAAACCTTTTGCTAAATTTTTTATACTTCGTTAGTTTGTTTTTCATTTTTCTAGAATTTCTCTTTCTTTCTCTCTCTCTCTCTCTCTCTCTCTCTCTCTCTCTCTCTCTCTCTCTCTCTCTCTCTCTTTTCTCTCTTTCCCCAGTTTCTCACGGCTTTTATTCGACTGCGACCGCACCGTGAAGCCGGTTTTATAAGACTTGACAAAATTTTATCCAGCGAGAGGAGTCGCCACGTGAATTATTATACACACCAGCTGCAAGGAATACGAGCAAGGCACCTATACCTTAAACCCATTTAACAACGAGTCGTTAACACGACAGCGTGGAATATCCGTAAAAAAAAAATTCAAACATTGAAAGGCTTTTTCCTACTGTGAGGTGAAAATTTTTATTGCCGGCAGGATCTTGAACCGAATCAATCGATTATTGACAAATCTGTAATCGTCGAAAAATCAAATCGCATTCCGTTCACTCGTGCGATTGACGATTATTTCACTTCCACCCAATTCGTGACCGATCACTTTACTGTGCTCACGAATAAACCGAAACGAATTTCGGAAGGCTTGAACTTTCGCTACACAAGCTGTGCGGTTACACTTGTCGAATCGAATTAATCCTGCATTCCACCCCCCTAAACTTTACCAACGCTTCTCCACGTCAGCGAAACGCTTCCGACCTTAAAGTGAAAGACGATATGACACGACGACGGTGTAATTTCTGTAGGTTTTGACCTGCAACGGGAAGGACTCGATTACCATCTGAAATCCTTATCCCAGCGGTGAATTGTTATAAGGCGGAGGTGGTTAATCCACGGGGTGCCCAGTTTGTTACAGTTTAGATTATTGTCAAACTTGAGAATCTCGGTGGCTCGTTTCCTTAATGGCTGGGTAGCAACGACCCACCACCCACCTTAACCCGTACAGCCACCGCACCGAAACCTCTCTCACCGTATTTTATAGTCCTCGGGCACTCGGACCCTGCACCTATATTCGAGGTGCGCAACGCGACGTGGCCGACGGAATAACGGGAAAGGCGAAGATTATTCTGGGACATATAAATTAGCGTGAAAGGCCGCGACCACACGTACCGCAATCCAATTCTACGGTAGTTAGGCATACCGATCCGTGTAGCTGCGCTGCAGTTTTACCCGAATTTACCCAAAATCTCGTCAGAGAGATTGGGACATTCAATTTGCTCATTTGTTGATTCTGGATACGTTGTTTCTCTTTCGATTTTGCTACACAGATCTTAACTGTACGCAAAGGGATTTTTATGCGAACTCGACTGACGTCTGACCCTCACAATTTCTGTTTTTGTTTAAAAAACAATTCCTGCAATTGTCCCAACTCTGAAACGGTAGCCTGAATTCTTTAGATTTTTTTTTTATATTCTTGTTAAATTAATTACACATATTTAAAGTGATTTGGAGAAGGGATTTTCAGAAACTGTATTTTTTATTCCAAAAATTTCGAGACCAAACTCGTGATCAACCGATTTTTTATTTTTGTTCTTCATTTTATATCAGTAATTTGAATTTTTTTGGTCAGCTGAAACATTGTTCGAAGGGGCTGAAAATTCCGGAAATAAATCTGAAGAAAATCAAAAATGTTAAGGGTCAGACGGGTTGGTTAGGTTCGCATGGAATTTTCCACATATTCATTTTATACCATAATTAAAAACTACAGATCTGGTTAGCGAATTGCAAAGTCAAATTTTTAACTGTAACGAGAAAAACTAGTACGTGAATTAACTATTCTTTCCGAATATAATCAATCTTACCACATTTTCTCGCAACAACTGCGATAATACGAAAAAATGTAAGCAAACCGATTAAACATTTCGATAAAAGGAAAATTTATCACTTACAATTATAATCACACATTAAATGGTAACTCCGCACCAAATTTTCTTGAAACTTTGACGATATTTAAAGCATTACTGCACATGCATCCGCATTCTTTCCGAAAACTAAAATAATATCATTAACAAGTATACGAAACAAGGATGAAATTTTCTGAAAAATCGATTTCCGCCACTCACTGTGTAGAATGATTTTCAAATTCCGAGGATAGCTCAGATTTTGAAGCAAAAAAAAAAAAAAAAATAAAAATAAAAAACAACTCAATTTCCAAAACATCTCAAAATCCTCCAAAAAGTGTTTCTTCGCGTCAATATTTTAATTTTAAATTGATCGGCTTAATCGTCGACGCATTTGCATCGATCCTGGGAGACTTCGGTGTATCTATCCTGCACAATATTCCCTGCGGCTTGTTTTCGTACGGGTGAAATGAACTGCACTCCTCGAACGGTCGAGTGAGTCACGTGCATCCGTGTGACGCGTTTATAAGCGCATACGCAGGCTGTTGTATTTGTGGATGGCATGCGTAAGTGCAGAGGCCAAGTGCGTGCGCGTACCGCGGAGCTTGCAGCCTACGGTTTTAATACCACGCGCTTACGCTTTGGGGAGGAAAGGGAGAAAAAGACTAGAGTCTCCGGCCTTGCAGTGCGCCGCATCTGTTTCCCCCTTATAACGCATGCGCGTGTTGTACTTATAATATCACGCATGGGTTTATAGCTGGTGTACGTACAACGTATGGGAAAAGCCGTGCGTGCAACACGAGACGGAGGAAACAGAAAGAAACGATGGACGGAAGGAAAGGGAGAAAACTAAACGACGATGAGTATATGTATAATTATATTTATATGAACGCGGAACATTATGTAACGCTTGTTAATATATCTTTCTTTGGGTTCAGTGACATATTGCAATGTATACGTGTATGTACGTTATTGTGTGTACTTTTTACTTTTATCATTAGAATTAACGGATCCCAGCTGTGAGCTACGATTCTCGTCGAAAGATTTATTTATAAAGAATGAATGAATTTCTCTGTATCGACTTATAGATCGAGGACTGATAAATTGTCGGGGAAATCGAACAGAAAATCATTATTAGGGGCAGAGAAGAATACGGAATTATTGTGATATAATGAAAAATTCTGAATACTGTTCATTGTTATTACCTATTGCGTTTTCTATAGTAAAATACATCCTATTTGGAGTTGAAATTGAAAAAGAAAAAAGAAAAAATTGTTCACTTCGATTTTATATACCCGTAGAATTTCTGATGTATTATACAGTTTATTCAAGCTCAATTCGAACCACATTCGACCGACGAGGTAATATATTTCCAGACAAACAATCTCACCCGCTTCCATCAAAGTTTATGAAGAAAAAAGCCAGATATTTACGTATTCTATGTTATTTCCCAACATCATCGATTTCAATGCATCGCATTGTATTGCAATCATATTCACAACACACGTAAAACTTTGATGGGATGTTTGCAGTATCGGAGTGATGAACAAAAAAAAGGGTTTCCCTATTTTCCGACTTTTCGTTCACCCAGAAAATAAAAGAAGAGGAAGAAGAAATCCAGTGGTGAAATAGAAACGAGGAAAAGCAAAAGCACAAGCTTCGATTTTGCCTGGATAACTTTGTCCAAGCATAATGGTATACACCCAGCGGCAATCAACGTGATTTTCAACAATACTTGCGACACAATTGTAAGCTGTGAAATAAGCGCAGGAAAATCTCTATGAACCGGTGACAAACGAACCGTGTTTTTAAACTTCACATCTCGAGATCTAGAGCGCTGGGTTGTTGCGTTGGGTGACGGATTTAGTTCTCGAAGAAGCTGGAGCACGTCTCCTTTCTTTGCTTTCTCTCTCTCCCTCTCTCTCTCTCTCTCTCTCTCGGTCTTTCTCTCTCCGTTGTTATTTTACCTGACGTAATCCAACGCGACGACTGAGTTGAAAAAAAAAAAAAAGAAACGTTCACGCCCCTCGTTAAATTATAAACCATATAATATCCTAGTCGCAGCTGATCACGCGGCATGCCGATAAAAACCATAAGGATGGAATTTATCAGTGTATAACCGGCATGCCTGCCTCGAGATTGAAGCAGCAGCAGCAGCGGTGCGGTACAAAGAATTATTGTCTCTCTGTTTGCGTGTCTCGAAGCCTCTCGTTGCTGGCCCCATTCCATCAGTTTCAGGGGGAGTGTTGCTACTTTGTGTATTTTCATTTAGATCCTTTAATCGGATTAGCGGCGACTTAGGCCGGCGACCCTGCATCAGCTCCTTAAGTCGGTCCACTTCTACTACTATCGCCTCGGTGTGCACAAGATGAAGAAAACTCGTTCGAATGCTTTGGTAAAACGCGTGCATATAACGCAGACTGATCGGGTTTCGAAAGCGTCATTTTGTTGTCTCTGGTTCTATAGCACTTCGTCCAATCGTAATTCAATTTCGGGGGCGGGGTTGAAGTTTCAAATTTGAAAATTCCGATAGCGCCTAGTTCCGAATTATTTTTTGGAGAAACTTGAGGTAGAGTAATCGAACTTTGAAGAAACAACAACGTTTTGAATGGTCGGAAATGTGACGGATCAATGTTCCGAAATCCAGGATTCCGAAAATTCGAGTTACTATAGAGAAAAATTCCGAAAAATCAAGATTTCATAAAGTAAAATTCCGAATATTAAAATATACTCACACAGCTTAGTTTAATCAACGAGTGGGTGTAAAAGATCAGAACGACCAGGATTCGTAACGTAAAAATATTGAAAATCCAAAACAAAGAAAGATCAAAGTGGTGAAGTTTCACCAATCCAAAAATTCACAGACCTAAAACTCCTCCATCATTCGGAATATCGATGTTTCAGAGTTTTAAATTTTCTCATTTCCGCACTTTGAGAACTTTGACTTGTCGGAGTCACACACTTTCGGCATTTTGTCCATTCGGAACTTTGCACTTTTGAAACTTTGAACGTCGGGTTTCGGACCTTTCAAAACTCCAAGTTTCGTCCACGTTAGATTTCCTTACTTTAAGTTTCGCCATAAAAAAATTTGGAATCTGGCGCTTTCGGAACGTTTCAAATTCGGAATTCCAACCCCGCCCCCCAATTTCGTTGATAATTCCTATCAGTTTTAAACGCGCTCGTCTTCTAAATTCACCCTAATTGCCGTACGATGTCAAAGCTGCTCCACGACGCGACGGACGAAAAAATCTTCGGTGTCAAAATTCCCGAGGGGTTTGTACTCCAGGATCAAGCGAAAGGATAAGAAGTGCAGGCAGCAGTCGCTTCTCTCAAACCTCTGCTGGGGCTTAAGCATTTACAGCACGTGTCGCATTGTCGGTTCATGTTCGATGTCCCTTTCCACCGCTTTCCTCTCTTTCTATTTAGCTACACCTCCGTCCTTCCATTCCTCTTTCTCTCGCGGTCAAAGGTCTGCTCTCTCTCTCTCTCTCTCCCTCCATAGTCGAGTAACCAAAACTAAGAAAGGGGTACGCCACGCATGTAAAAGTGCTTACGGTGAGGGTGAAGTTAACAACCCGTGTGTCTCACGTGGTACTCGACTGTGTTGAGTATGTTGTTCTCATGCTCGCCGTACTGTTGTAAAGATTAGGATGCAACCATTAACCACACGTGTCATTCGTCCTGTGATAATTGTCTGTACAATTTTCTTACCGGAGGGTTGTAACAGAGTTGGTGCTCGGAGAGTTTCACTTACTTTGGATACTTTCTAGTCTATAATTTTCCTTTCGTTTCACCCGTAATAATTATAATAATCCGCAAGTCACGCGGTGAATAATGTTTCATTGTTTATAATTTTCATTCTACTCTACGGTGTGCTCAAAGATAGCATAATGATAATGTGATATTTCGTTATCAGAGTCCGTCGCCTGTTGTTGAAATTTTTCGTTTCGTGGTAAATTAATTACACGAACATATGTGACTATAATCGTATCTATACGTACAAACTCTAGCCCACCTGTCCACCTTTGTCTACGTCGCGTGTGTAGGGTGCGTCAAAAGTGAAGACAAATTTGTTCGCGCTACATGACGATGTGGGTATAAGGCAACAATCCGTATCGTAACGCTCGTTGCCTGGTCTAAACACGCGAAGGAAAAGAAGGAACTAGAAGCGAAAAACAAATTCAATAAAACAAAACGAGGAAGAGAGAGAGAGAGAGAGAGAGAGAGAGAGAGAGAGAGAGAGAGAGAGAGAGAGAGAGAGAAGAAAGCCAAGCATAAAAGAAAAAAAAAAAAAAAACCCCGTCTTAAGCCATGAGTAATTGCACGAACCTGCTGCAACGTTAATCAATCATTAGGACGGGTCGTCTAATCATTTTGTAAATGGAATAACATACCCGGAATTAGGTTGTATAAGGTACGTGTGACAAGCGTAGGAGCGGCATTTTTCCCAATAATAAATATTTCCGTGCGTTTAGTTGATTAGAAATTTGATCGGTGAATTAAGTGTAAAAGAAGAAGAAGAATTAGAAGAAGAAGTGAACGGAATAAAAATCGAGAAACGAGGAAGGGTCGCTTGATTTAGAAGCCTAAAACACGTTTGCGCTGTTATCGCTTCTCCGACATCGGTGTATACACATAATAATACAATAGAGGAGAAACGAAACGTTGAGGATAAAAATAGTCGGAGTTGAAAACTTTGAACTTTTATCAAGTTTCGAGAAACAGAAATTCTACCTAGATTCTTATCAATTTCTGATCGAGTGGGTCGTTTCAGTTAATTTTCACTTTGTCCGGTTTTCGTTTCCATAAATGTGAAACGCGTGTAAAGTATCGCCTCGTACAAAAAGCTCGTACGTACGTAATGAGACGAACAAAGTGTTCATTGAATTTTTTTCTACAAATTCTTTGTCTGCCTTTTCTTTTTCTGCATCGTTATCTGGCTAGTATTCTAAAAACTATATGCCATGATGCATCATCGGGCTTATATTCTCATTATACTAGCACTGATAGCTCTAAATTGTAGCCAATTTATTACATTTATCGTTGTATAAAATTAGTGAAATTTGAATTACATTTACCCGAATACTTTTTAATTTTTGTTTGTTGGCGCGAATGAAGGGAAGGTATAATAAGGTTGCATTTTTGCGACCACCATTCGACCTCTGCGATGTAGTGCAGATTAATCGAGTCGGATTTCAAGAGCTGCAACGATGGCAAAACCGACGTGCGATAGACAAGATTAAATTCGCAGATTGAACAATCACCCCGCATCCGTTAGAATGACGTGGATGTCGTTGTCACGCGTGAGCGAGATCGTCTATCTAAAGTGGTTGGACAAAAATCGCGATAACGGTACAAATACACTCACGATGTGCGCAAATTTCAAACCAACGTTATTTCAAAACCACGATAACTTTCCCGAAAAGGGGATGATCAGTATATTTCGGTATAAAGTGTAGACACGATACCCATACAATCACGCAAAATATGGGATGTTGTATTCAAGTTCAGAGTCTATTATTTACTGTTAAAAAAGGTACATATACTTGGACATGGAGAAATAAATGTTTGTTAGTAATTAACAAATCATATTTGACTCAACTAAAGTTTGATATCAATATCGAAACATTTATTCCCCCATATTCAGATACACGTTTCTCAACAACAAACAAACTCTTTTCTCACTAAGTGCAAAGAGTGATCTAATTTAATCACTAATTCGTTTCAACTAAAAACTGTATTGTACGTGTTAAAACGCGTAAGAAAACTTGGAGTACAGAAAAAGATCAGTACGGTTTGAATCTCGTTTGGATGATCCTGTTTTTCGCGTACTTGTTATTACACACACACACGCACGCGCGTATGTCCACATAATTTTGCAACTTTATTCCGAAACTGGCACGTCGCGATAATTTAAACCAGAGATGAGATACGTTTCCGGCTCCGTAATCTCTTCGGCCCAGCATCCAAGATATACGGACACACAGACCCGGCTGCAGGACTCGCCTCTTAAATATTCACGCTAGTGATCCTCTCGATATATTACGAATAAATTCGCGCCCACCCAACCTTCGCGGTTTTCTACTCTCTTACTCGTCCTTCCCTTACTTGCAACTCCCCGCATCTCTCGACGACTATTTGTCTCTTTCACCGACTTTTCTGCCGACTGCAGCTCATCGAATCTGCGTGGGAGGCTGCAATGCGGAGTTTCATGGCACGGCAGCAGCTCCTCTTTAACAGATATTCGTCTCTTATTCGCAGTGATGCTTGTATTTTTTTTTTTTTTTCTTGTCCTCAAGAAATCGTATTAAAATATTATCATTATTGTATTAGTACTCGTTCGCATTCGACGTTATCTTGAAAACATGCAGTTCTCGTGATTTAAGAATCAGTGTTTAATTACTGTATCGTTTACGCGGTCCGCTTTGTCCATTCTCCCTATACATACACGCGTTTTATTTATTTTTTTTTGTTCTCTCTCTCTTTTTTTTCCCTTATCTTCCTTCGGGGTTTTTCAACCCCCCGTGCAACTTGGCTCTTGTTGACGGTGGCAATTTGATACATAATGCAAATAAAATTCACTTGATTTGGAATTCTCGGCACGTATAAGCTGTTGCCAGCCATACTAACGGAGGGGGCTTCGTGATGAGCTGCAAGTTCAGGATTACTGCACTCAGCCGTTGCACCTACACACATATATACAGGCACGGCTAGGTGTACGGACGGGTATACTATACGTGCAACGCCGTCTGGCCATCGGGTTAAGTTTAGAACTAGAAAAATAGAGGATAGAAGAAGGTGGAGTTGAGGCTGCGAGGGGATTTGGGAATCAGCGATCGAGATGTAAGGTAGGGAGAGCTTTGGTCGATCGGTGTAAACTTCGGACCACGTTTTTCCTCTGCCGCGATGTTGGGTGGGAAAAAAAAAGTAGGAGAGAAATAGATTAAGAGACGAGACGAGGGGAGGAGGAAAATAAAAATAAATAAACACGGAATGAGTAGGGAGATAGGAGTAGGGGGGGGAACAAAGTTATAGAGATCAGCCGCATTTGCACCTGTTCTTTGAAAACCCAGCTGCCGAATTCCCAACGGTTTCTCTGCTCTTTCGCGTCCATCGACCGTTATTTCAAGTTGAACGATAAATATAGGCTGCGGTATGTAAGCGCCGCAAAAAGCGATGCGTGTATTATCGCATAATAGAAACTTTTCAAGCTCGTATCACAATCGGGTTATCGGAAGATAGTTGTGTCCACGCGGTATGTTTTTTTTTTATTCTTTTTTTTACTCACAAAATAAGAGCATCGAGTAATTTGGCGAAAAAGAAAGATTTAAAAATCAGTGACAGTATTCGGGTCGATTGCTTCGAGGGATGATTCAATTCTTGATTCACCCTTGATGCTTGCAGTCAACGAAAAGACTCGAATCGAGTAACGTGTGTAATCGCTTTAAACAGTCCCCTGCCTGTCATCCCTTTAAGAATTTGAATAATTCAACGGTACACGTAAGCGTAGTAATCGGTTGTTTCGAAAACAACAAACTTAGCGTTGTGTAATTGTGAAAATTGTTCGCTTGGGAGAGCGAGGAAGCGCTTTCCAACAACAACGAGAAAATTACCACGATAGATATGTATGAAGTGTAATTACAACTCCTCGAGCGGTACGTCAAGAATTCCTTTCTTACGGAGACACTCGATAGCCATTGATTTTGTGTGCCGCGGTGTTGAGAAGAAATCGGGGGCATCAAAGTTCAATAATTTCAAACAATGCAATTATAATAATTCTTTCTTAAACTGTCAATATCTTAACCTGTGTTATTCGACTTTGCTCTGGATTAATTTTTGTTAAAAAAAAAATCTAGAAATTGTTTTCATTCGAGTTAATTTTCATTATCGAAAATAAAATTACCAGACATGTTTCAACATTTTTGATTATTGGATTTCTAGTCAACCCTTGACCGAACAAGACGACAGGAATTCGAAGCTCGCTGCTGCGATTAAACAAGAAACAAGACTAAAACCAATGCCGCGGAGCAATAAAAAAAAAAAAACCGTCGAAGGTATACAAACGGGAGAACCTAAACAACCGACCGGCTTTTCCTCCAAAAAAAAAAAACATGCAAACAATTCAAACTGGTCAGAAATCTCTCCGCCGATTCTTCCGCCGTTGCTCGATACAAGAGGGGGGGTGGTCCGACAAATTTCCGTAATAGAACAGAAACTCACCCTACTCTGCTTGGTGAGATTGGCGCCCATGGGACGGTGGTTCTCGGGGGTGTTCGGAGGGCGGCGGTCGTCCGTGGCGTGGCATCCCCTCTGAGGGGGGGCGGCTTTCTGCACCCCTCTCGGCGCTGGGCCCCACCGATGCACCCTTGTGGCCACCCTGGCGTCGTGTCGCCCTCGTTGGACTCGCAGGCCCCTGAGACGCCGTCGAGGGGGTGGAGGATAAAAGAGAGGGGACCGACAAAACCGGGGCCCACGCGCCAAGCGTGGAGGCCTGTCGTCGCAGCTGCTCTTATTTCGAAACACGCGACTCAGCGTTCTTCGTTACGAAACCCCGGACGATCTCCTCCCTTATCGAGTATCTTTCTCTCTCCCTTCCGTTATACGCTTGTCGAAAGAAATTCTCAATATTCACCACGTGGATGATGAGTAGAAGATCAACGAAGTGAGGGATAATATGGTAAGATAGAGGGAAGGAAGGAAGGAAGGGCGCGTTGATTATCTCGATTTATGCATCCTCTCGTGGCATCTTTTCGACGCTATTTGCTCTCGGCGTTGTTGCCGCTGCGGATTGACTGTGGAAAAAGCACCGCGCCAACAGATGTTTTTACTTCGTCACTCCAACCCGCCCCTCCCTGATGAACCAGCCCACGGTTTCGGTCTCTCTCCAGGATCCGCGTTGCACGACTTGTTGTCGCTGAGATAAAAAATCTCGTACAATCGCACCGTTCCAGGATACAAATATCGTCCAATCGTAATCCTCGTGTTTTAGCTTCAATTATTCACAGTTAATAACTCACCACCGTGTAGATCCACGTATCGTGGAACACCGTAAAAATTGATTTACTTCTCACATTTGTAGAATGTTGTTATCACCGCGTTTATACAACGAACAACGGGTACAAGTGACGTTATAAAAAATAGTATTACGCGGTCGTTTACTTTGAAAATTCTACACAATCTTCGATATCAAATAACGGTTGCGACGCAATAGTTGGGTAAAACTTACGAAACGTGACAAACTCACACTGACACGATGTTGTTATACTAATCAACGCTTCGTCGGGTATAAGAATATAAACATGTATACATGTATACAACGAATACCTCAGAGACGTAGATCAGTAATATGTTACGATAGTGTTTACGTTAAAATCTGTTAAACGACGTTATAAAAACATTGACATACGTTGTACGTACGTACAGACTATTTACGAAAAGCAGGGAAAAAGGATCTCACTCCGCGTTCACATGTTCGTTGGTAAGGGGATGCCGAGGGTGAAAGTTGCGTGAATATCTCGCCAACCGATTGATTCCCCGATCGAAGTGCCCGCCGCGTTTCGAACGTATGCGGTGACATTCGACCGATCGTGCATCGAGCCAAGGGGGATGAAAAAAAAAAAAAACAAACAACTACGCTTGTCAACAAAGCTGGAACGTGACCGAACCACGCATACGATCCATGGACAAAGATTTTCGGAGCGTGTGCATCACGGTTAGGGGACGCCGGCTGACTGGCTGGTCGAAAGTGAACGGCATCGCGGCGCCGTGACTCACTCATCCCCCCAGACGCCATGCGACGCGCCTGCGTCGAGCTTTAAGCGCCGCGACGCCTCGTTGTTATGGGTATTATAGGTACGTCGGTTCCTTTCGTGAAATTTTGCGCCGCGGTTTTAAACGACGAGAAACACGCCGCGGGATTCCGTAGATACGCAAGGGATGAACGAATCTGCGAGTGAATATGGTTCACGTGTTACACGGGTCATCGAATCGCGCTGGATGTCATTCCTCGATGCTTTGTAAAAGCTGGTGTGAAACTTACACGTGGCACGTGCGTGTCGGAAAGGTGCGAGTCGCGTAACTGCCGCGAAATGCAGCGGGATGTAGATGCATGAATATATTTTCAGTACACCGTGAAAAATGGGATTTACTCGGTATCCGATTAACATTTAAGCACGCGTCTGGCTTCCGGGGTCAACTGCGCAACGTTGATGTTTTAACGTATGTATACAAGGCTGGCCTGAAGAATATCGAAAAAGTTTATCTACGTTCAATTTTGATGGAACAAATGGCTTTAGACTGGCCACGAACTTCCCGTTCTCATGCTGCAGGTTCCAAGTTCGTTGAGAAAAGAAAGAATAATATCCAATTCGAATTTCAAAGTACGAATTCGGATTCGTGATTAACGATTCGAAAGCCCTTGGATACGATATTACATGAAAATATGACGATTTTTTTTTTTTTTTTTTTTTTACGAACCGCTATAACGGATCCAACATTACAAGGTTTGGAAGCCTGACCTTGGATTCGTTATCGGTGACCCCAAAAAAGTTCAAATTCGTGATGAGCCACTCAACGAACCGACGAGTACGAGATTTCATCGAAATCCAAATGTTTTTAGTTTTTTTTTTTCAGCTTATTGAACACGCCAAATTTAAATTTCGCTGATCTGACACCTTAAACCAAAAAAAAAAAAAAAAATCCCACGGTAACAATTTTCATTCAAATCGATTCATCAATTCTCAAGATATCATCATTTTTATTGAACGTTTGTTATTTAAATAATTGAAAAGATACTGAACCGATGAAAGCAAAAATCTAATCAGTTCCAGATTTGGTTGCAATAACGTTTCTTTCACCTCTGAAAACCCGGCTAAAAACGGTATCCAAGTTAAAAAACCTGCAAGAGCCAATCGTCCATCGATTTATACTGCGCATTTTGAGTTGAGAAGAAATTATTGTTTCGTGCTGGGCAGGGATGGTTGTCGTGTATTCTTCGCCATGGGGGTCGGTGACGTCAGTCTCTGTGTACGGGAGTATATAAAGCAACCCCTTCGTGACTCGCGGGGTTGACGTACACGTATAAATACCGTTGGGCATGCGGAGCGGCGGTCGGCTGGCGCAGCATGAATGACGTTCGCATATCTGGCATCGCGCCATAATTTGTAGGTCGGTATTAACCCCGCGTTAAATACACCGAGAGCGAGCACATCGCGTCGGTCGGAGGAAAAGTAGGAGGAAAAATAACCGGATCGTCACGCATATCTCGGCCGACGGCCCGACTCCGGTGTTAATCCGATTTTAATTACTTTCACAAACCCATAACCGGAATCACCCGTGGTAAAGGATATTCCACATCCTTACCAGAGCCCGTTGCTACCAAGGGGCGGGCAATCGAAACTATGAATTCATTACTCGGGTGATTCCACGGTGGCCGAGAGGCTAGTAGAGAGGATTTCGCGTTTCGGGAATGGAGATTATGCCCGTTCTGTGTATAAGGAATTCATGCCAGCTGAATCGCACATGCGTTGTAATACCGCCTTAATTCCCTTCGCAGACACTATCTTGTTATTGGCCATCGGTGATAACGTGGCTCGTTTCACGTAATCTGCGACGATCGAGAGTGGATAATTTCGATAAGTACTCGACCCCTCAACTTTCACGATGACGTTTCATTTTCTGCCACCAAGTAACACGCCGCGAGGATCGTTGTAACGAAATCAAGTTTTTTTTTTGTACGTCATGGTAGCAAATTAGTCCGGGTCTAGGCGAATCTCAAATGTTTCGGTGAAACGCTTTTAGGCAAATATTCCAAATCTAGCCAAGCCTCGTCGCACGGTCTAAGGTATGAGAATTTCTCGAGGGAGGTATGCACCTCTCGTGATATAATTTACTCTGGCAATCAGGACGAATGAAGGGTCGTCGGACGAGCGACCTGCAACCCTTATACCTTATATATACGCTTGACAGCAATAGTCGTAAAGTGCGTCTCAAGGTTTTCCTGCACCCAGCTAGCGGGCTTGGATTCCTCGCTCCCTCCCAGCTCTGTCACTTCGCAAAACAATTAAATATCTCGTGCTGCGTTTCGTCGAATTGTCTGAAGAAAAAAAGTAATATATAAAAAGAGAGAGAGAGAGAGAGAGAGAGAGAGAGAGAGAGAGAGAGAGAGAGAATTAAATATGAAAAAAGCACAAATTACGTGATATTTTCTCTAATTGGCTCCATTCTCTCGCCGTACGTAACAATGCCTAATTGGTTTCGTTCCTGCAGCCGTATAAAATATCGCACATGCAGGACACACCTGCCGCGTTCGACCAACTCGAACATGTTATACATACACGAGCAAAGGTCGTGTACCGAATACGTTCAAAGAACGGGGCTCGTGAAGTCGGGGGTTGAAAAGAGCCGCGTGCTTGGTTAAACGATTTGTTAATTGATTTCATTAATTAACGTATTCAAAGGCAAGCTGCGTCAGAGACGATACGAAACGAACCCTGCACGAGGTTGAAGTTAGTAGGGTTAACGTAACGAAACGTCAAAGAAAAAAAATCATTACTGTGACGGTAATAATTTCTGAACGACTTTCAAGGATTTGTACTTAAAAAATATTAGTATCTTTTCTTTATCGTTGCTTATCAAATTTATCAGACGATCCTGAAGATGCGAAGTAGCGAGTTGTCCCAAACATGCAATGTTAGAACGACGTTACTAGCTTCGTCCTCGTAACCCTGCAGCATCGAGGCTCTCGGTCTCGAGTTCAGAGCCCGTCACAGCGCACTTCGACCCAGCTTAAACCCATCTCTTGCATCCAGTCGTGTGCTGCAGCAGTCGTCTAGACGCGAACGGAAGGTATGAGGCACTTTCGCTATTGCGTGATTCGATTTCAGAATACATTTCTCCTACCCGCAAATCGAGACCCTTCGACCACGTGGACGAAAATGAAATCGGACGCCGATTGTGCAGGGTTCAATAATCCTCGGTGTGGAATTGGTTCAGGGTTAAGCGAGAGTCCTGGGACAGGACTCCGTATGCAGATAAGAAACATTCAAGAGGAACAGTGGAACCGGAGTTGAGAAGCTGGAAAATTCCCCCCCCCCCCCCTGACGTTTTCCGTTGACAATCAAGTCCTTTCAATGGAAATTCAACTTGATCATTTCCGCGTTTGAATCGAAACGCGCGGCGGATTTGGCGAGGATTCGATTAAACGGTAGAGGCGTTTGGCCCGAATGGTATCGGAGCCGGGATTAATTAATTGGCGAAAGTCTGGTCGGACGAGAAGGGATGGCGAGGATCCGTCGGCGGCAGGACGCGGTTCGTTACAGTCGTAAATTCAAGGATCTTCCCTGTGCGGACGGCTGTATTGTCTGGCGTATTTCTACGATCGATTCTCGAGTGCCTCTGATGGTGCGTAAGAACGACGACGACGCCGGAGGGCGACGACGGGCGTCGCCGCTATTAAAGTGTATTAACAAGTTGCCAATATCAGAACTGCCACGAGACCTTTTCGCCCTACGTTAGACGAAAGCGAAACCGGCCGACGTCGGAGACATTCTGGGAGGCAAACAATTTAATATGCGATCCCCCTATTCCGCTCTTTCGCGGCTCGCCCTCTCTTCTTCTCATCCCAGACTCTCCACTATTCTCAGCTGCATACCTTATCTCCCTCTTTACAGTCACAAAGGACAGAAAGGGACTCCGCGTCCCATCCATCCGCCAGAAAGGCCGTCGTCTTCTATTTATTGGAGCGCGTGCATGCGTCGGTTTCAGAGTTCGGTTGGTATCGTCATCTCAGATTTTCAACGGATTCCTTATTCTCGGTGAATTTAATTCACCCATGGGCGTTCGATCGTTCTCTATCGGGGATGTGATATCAGAAGAAAATATCGGGTGCCCAATGGTGTATATAAGGACGTATGCGCCAAAAATGCGAATTTTGTAAGGTAAAGGTTCTTGTCGACACGCTCTTTCGGCACAAAAATTTGTTTTTATTTATCACATTTGTAAATGGTACGAGTTCGTCATAAACTATATAAACAAGTCATAAAGTTCGAGATGAAAGGGCATAACCGACAGTACTTACGACTTTATACCGTCAATTGATAAATTTATCGATTTCAAGGTACCTTCCGTTAAGTTTTCCGCATAAATACAAATGGGGAAAAAATAAGCCTTTTTGCTTTTACGCGTGGTAAAAGTTCGTATAACGGTGCACGCGTCCTTATGCCATTAGACACGCGATATACGTACGTCATGTATACACAAGTACATCGAAATATTCTAAAGGTGCATTTCAACCTCAGCGCCAGTTTGAAGCCTCACAAAGAGATCCATAATCGGCTGGCTCCCAAGGTCAAGAGCACTTTGATATCATTCAACTCTGAAGCGCGGCTTTCGACGGTTGTCGTGACGACGGATCCGCTTTCTGCTGCAGACGCGTCGACTTTCATTGTGAATCCTACACAGCCGAGACAACTTTCACTGCGGGTTAAGCTGCGTTGCTGCAGTAATGTTACATCTAGAGTTGAAAAAAAAAAAAAAAAACTGTCGGCTTTGCGCATGCACGTAATAAGCGTTGAAAATCCACGTGGCTGAAGTTAGTAACGTTAACGTAACGAAATGTCACGTGTAAAAAATCATCATTGTGCAATTTCCTAGTGACTTTCAAAGAGTTTACTTTTCGAAATATATGAGTATGTTTCATTTATCACGGATTTATAAAATTTCGGACAATCCTAAAGGTGCCAAGTATTTTTTTCCGATTTTTCCTAAACATTAATCGTTACTGTAACGCTACTGACTTAATCCTCGTGGAAATCCAAGGAGCTTGGACAGGCTGAACGATTTTTCTAGACCATTTGCAATTCGGTGTAAGATTTTCCAACGACAATCGTCACGAGGGTGATGAAAAATGAAGAAAGAAACTAAAGTTTCGCGCAGAAATCTCACCGCGGCTGTACACACTTTTCGGATAATTTTCACGCTATTTACCGTCACTGCATATCTACGTTGGCCAGAGACCACAGCGTCGTGCTTGCGCGATCTTTGTGTGACTTTGCATACGTTAAACAAGCTCCCACAATCACCCGGGGATCACGGTCACCGAGTGCGAGGTGACTCAAAAGTGCGCAGATTCGGAGTCTGGTGTAAACATGGATGATTCTACGTATCCAAAGTTTTCATCGATCTAGAATAATGTTATGATATAAAACGCAAGTTGCCACTGTCACCGCGTTTCTTACGCAAGCCGCTAAAGCCTTGCAATCACGAATCAGTGTTGAACATAATCTTGATGACCCGTTCCTTCATTACCGAAGATCAGTATTCGTAATTGTTCGATTCGTTATTCAAACTCCATCGATGGCAACTTCAGGTCCATGAGCTTCCAAGTTTCACGGTTTCCAACCATTGCCGATCCAATACAAGCGGCGGTGATGCTGAAACGATGTACTGCTTGCTACCCATAATCCATGACGAGTAATATTTCCACGTCGACTTGTCGGCATATCGGGAATTACGAAGCGTACCTTCGGCACGTAGCATCGGACCCAACTCGTAGACCAGAAAGTCCGGACGAGCCCAAAGCTCTGAATTGATCCTGGCGGCACGTTCGCACGTTCGAGTGTCCAGCAGCCCAGTGGTGTCCTCTTCTCGGTTTAAGCCTGCACGAAATACCCACGGACGTTTTCACTCGTTGGGGGTTCGACCCGCGGCAAAACGGTGGATCCGAATTTGGGGTCGAGTGTGTCGGCGGTAATTAGCATGCATCCCATAAGCGGGAGGATAATCTGGATTGATCTATACACGTCCGCATTTCCGATGCCCTGAACGTGGATCGCGATGATCGACGATCGAACGACGAAGATCCGCCGGTGAATGTGGATGCTGCCTGCCGGACCGGAAGCTCTTCTAGCCTCATGAAATACGAGAACCATGATCCGACTCCGCATTGCGTTTCCACCCCCCATGTTTCGCATCGAGTGGTAATCGCCGAGCGGATGGAAGGAGAGAACATCGTTTCACCGGGTCACCGCTGCTGCTGTTGCTGCTGCCACTGCTGCACGGTCTCGTTCTACCCTTTATTTGCCGACGAGCCCGAAACACGCCCTATTCGTGAACTGAGAGGACAGTAGGCATGCGGAAATCCAACGATGGTATATATAAGGGGAGAAATCGAGACCCTCGCGCTTCGCGAACGGCAGGCAAATAATTCCCGCGGTTCCCGCACCTATGTTTTGCACATTGATTAAAGACCGGGGTGCGCGAGCATCTGATAGAATGGCGAATTACGATATGTACGGGGGTTGAGATGTATTCGCGAAGCGAGGAATGCTTGCCCGGACGACTCCTTTATGCTCGACTAATCGACACGGAATAGGTTGACCGTTGCGGAATTAATTGATCCACGCCTTTGAGTCTCTGTGAGTGAAACGTGAACTTGACGCGATATCGATTAGTGACCACTTTCCAAGTGTAAAGAGACCAGGCTTAGAGTATCGAAGGTCGATGAGCAGAGGCGGTGAGCGCTGATAATTCGTTGGAAGGATACTGCCGGTCATTCTTACAATGCAGAGCGTGAAAATCCCCCGCGGTGCGCTGGTTTGGAATCGATAAATATTTTATTTCCAGTAAAGTTCAGTCAGGACGAGGGCTCTGAGAGCCTGGAGGATCATCCAATTCTTTGTTGTTTGACCCCCGCGAAGCTTTGACGCTGGCAAACCGGGACCAGGATCCAGCCTGCGCAAGCTGGCTTAGCCTGACTTTTACGACTTCAACAGGAGTTTGCACTCGGTTTCCGAGTTTTCGAGGAGACGTTGAATTTGAAAAGAATTAATAGTGCCGAATGGAGATACACTGAATAGACGCTGGCTGAGGCCCGAGATGCGTGATAGAAAGGTGAGGATCGTGGGTAAATAAAGCGGAGAAGAAATGGGGAGTGAGAGGAGAAAAAAAAATGTTCACACATGCATGGTTCCGTTGAGGGAACAGATATCTAATGCTTTGTCGCCTTTTCCTCTCCTCAGGGAGGGAAATAAAAAGTCAGAAACTGTCAGAATGCCATAAAAACGTACAAATTATCGGCGTCTACCTGAGGTGCAGGCTAAGGGATATGCGAACGATGGTTATTTCGAGAAAAAATTCAGAGTTTTATCTTTTTCCATTCCTGAAATAGTCATTAAACAGTTGTAAAGTAGCAAGAATCACTCTGAATTGGTTAGAATGTACGAATTAACGATGAGTGAATGCAATAAATTTCCAATAAATCTTAACAGAAAGGTGAAAATCCCTAAAGTGGAAGCCACCAAACACTTACACAGACTACGAAATAATTCTGTTCGAAAGCAAATTTGTAAACGAAAATATTTGTCCAATTCCTTTAAGCTTGCACCTTGCGTCTCCGCCCTCGAAACAGAAATTCAAAATTAGTCAAACGGTCAGCAATCGTTCAGGAGTCCCAGTAATCTTGAAGGTTGAACACATTTCTATCATGTTCTAATTATACATATCACTTCGACGAGGAATAATGTGAACAAAAATTGACTCCTGGTTTGATGTATGATGAAAATTGACGGCTTCCAAGTAAGGTAAGTGTACCAGTTATTGACTTTTTTGGTTCTATAATTACCAAAAAATAAATTTGAGGTGTCTAACCTTCCAGCAAACTAATCATCGACAAATTCAAAATTTGTGCCGTCAATTTGTAATTGTGGAAAACAAATGGGTCAATAATTGGGAGATTCATCCTAATCCTCGCGATGGAGTAAAATAAACAGATATGCGATTAGACCATCGTGGGATGATAGACTCTGGGCAGCTATGGTTGGTACAGCGGTACGGGACAATGGATTTTTTCAATACGGAGGCATCTCGTGGCGTGTCGGATTGTCGTGTGCAGCATGTACCGCACGTCGAAGCGTGATGAGGAGGTGGATGAGCGACGGGGAGTGGGGGTGGATGGGATGGGAATTGCGTTACCGATGGTTGAATGGTGCATTCAGCTCGATAACCAAAGTTAAAGGACGTTTTGAAGGGTGTTAGTTAGCGTGAGAGGCGTCGAAAATTACATTCCGCGTACCCACCGGTTGCAGGAGTGTGTGTACGAGTACAATGGTGGATTCGCGTGAATTAACTGCAGTGGATTGTTGTTGGCCAGCTTGAAACCCGGGGACCGAAGTTGCGTTCGAAATCCATTAGGCAGGCTTTGTGCGCAGCCCTGTCGAAATATCTCGAAACCCGGTAGGACATGCATCGACCGACCCTTCGTCAACGGACCCTTTTCTCCGGCTACGTGTCGCGCCATTCAACATCGTCCTGCCCCACTGGATGGCGGTACTAAAAACTAAACGCGTAGCCTGGCCCTCCTAACCCGTTAAAAAGTTTCGTTGAAAAATAACGAAAAATACCGGAATGAAAGAGCGGAAAAACGGCGCCGGGATTTGAATTCCGAATAAAGGAATGCCGCGCGAATACCGCGGACTCGCGGGCTCGAAGAAAATATTCAACTGGAAGAGCAAACTCATTCTCGCGGGAGCTACCGGGGTTCGTTATCTGGCAAGCGGGCGAGGATTTTTACTTTTTATTTTTCTTGTGTTTCCTCAACGCGCCGGCGATTACTTCCCGTTATTTTAACGCTGATGACCAACGTCTGCAATTTGACGTCCCGACGTCAGCCGGCGCTGGAAAGAGGCAAGAGGGGAGAAAACACGGAGACGGGAAGCTACTGGCGCCGTCGTGACGCCTCCACCCCTCCTGGAGGGTGGCCTTACTCCGATTCCCTCTTATTCATCTTCGACGCCTTCGAATTCAGTTCACTTCTCGCCTTTCAAACCATGCCCACCTAACCCAAGAAATATATATTGATATATCGCGTTATCTTTCCCAGCGTTGATCAATAGGTCCCGTATAAGGATAAACGAGGAAACGTCGGTGGCGTCTAGCCTCTCTTGTCATCCCCGCGAAATTTAATCCGGCAAATGCTTTTCTCCTTACGGTGCCAAACATCAGGAACCACGGTGCGTGCTTCGAGGATGAAGAATAAAACGCCATCCTACACCGAGTCGACACTGTTATTCCTTGCAAAAAATATTCTTCCACAGAGAAAAGTTTAATTTAAACGTTTTCGATGCTCTGATAAAAGGACTGAGAAGAGAATGGTCGACGAAGAATAATTTTAATCGCCACCACTCAGAGAACACCCCAACGACTCCGGAACATAATGATCCCGCATCCGAGTCCATCCGACTTTGACACGTACGATGGTTTTGCCATTTCGGTCGTCAAACCTAATCGACGCACGGCGCCAAATGCCCGCATGATCCGTATCGCTGGTTGGCTGTTCGCCGTTGTTGGACCGGGTTTTTTCAGCGATTGCCTTACGTGGTGGCCGAAAGCAGGTGCAGCTGGTTCTCGAAACGTCGATGCGGGTCAGGATACGACGTATTCGTGAAATGATGATTTTTTCGCCAGGCAATCGCTCGCCTCGCTAAGATCAGTACCTCCTCCGTGCGAAGTTCGAACCGACGGACACTTTCCTTCCACTTTCGCGACGTGGTTATAAAAAATGTAGGAAAACCAAGGCGAGGTGACATTTCCGGATCGTTCGCGATTTCCAACTTGTTAATGGAGCTTTCGGGGTCTGGATGAGGTCGATTACGCTGATCGCCGGACCAGCGAATCGACGAGAGTGCGTATAAGGGTTGAAAAAGAGATGCGGTATCTTTTGCCTGTCCGCAGAGGCAAGAAGGATGAAAAGTTTTTGGCAATTTGGTAAAACGTCAAACTGACAGCTCCGAGTGTGGATATTATATAGTTTGCGGGACTCGAGTGTTGCCGGCTGGCTGGATGGCTGGCTGCAGGACGCGGGGGGTGAAAACCCTTGAAAAGGATCTCCGAGGACGACAAGGTATGCCGGCAGCCGCCGCGTGACGGGGATGGGACTAGGGAATTTTGGACCCTGGTACCATGGGGATTTCTCCTTGCAAAGTGGGATGTAAATTGTTCTCTCGGAATATTTATCATCCTTCAAGCAAGGGCTGTCTTCGGCTCCGTCGGCTCGACGAAATGCTCACCATATCTCATCCGGAGGTTTGCGACAGTTACGAGCGAGTCCTGCACCAGACGCTTCTCCGACATTCCTCAAAACTTTGCGGTTCCTACCGCGTTTCATAACTTCCGTTTCCGCCTGTTCATTGTTCCTCGTGTTTTTCCCCTCACCTTCTGCTTTTCCACCAATCGTTTTCATCCATTTCCATTACGTCCGTTACTTTTTCCCGGCGAAAATACCCGGAGGAGGAATTTTTATCCCCTTACAGTGATTTACAAATATTTTTCTCTTCTCTCCGGCAGGAAATTTGTCAGTTGATAATAATCAACAACGCATATTTCTATATCCAATGTAACGACACGACTTGTACCCAAGTTCACTGTTGTCTCGTGACTCGTACGTTTGTCTTTGAACAATCACATCGGTACAACAGTTGCAGAGAATTGTCTAGCTGGAATAGTTGGATACCGAGTGCGGTGCACGACGGTGGAGTGGTAATTACGCCGTGGATATTAATCAGCCGTCTGGACTCTGCTGCTGCAAGTTTCCCCAACGATTTCTAATCTACCTCTCGGTGAATTGTACACGCTTTCAAGTTTCCCGCATCCTCCAAAAGCTGGCCTCGAGAGTGAGAAAAACGTATTTGCGGAAATTTCGATACTAATAGGTCGTCTTAAAAATTCGTTGCAAACACGTTTCGCATTGAAGAGCCTTGTTTCACATTCTATTTGCTTTCTTTTTTACGGGGCACTCTCCTTTCATCGTCAGCGTCGTACATTTCAGTTGAGGAAAGACATTTCCCGCTCCTTCTTCGAGCCAAAAAGAAGGTTGAGTGAGGGGAAAAACGGGAAGAAAAGAGAAAGGGCGAAGGAAGAGCGAAATAACAATCCCCGAAAAGCGGAGAGGGGCAGATTCGCGGCGCAACGCCTCTTTTCGCAGTAATCGTGCTAATATTTTTTGTTTCCTGGTTCGCAACTTTTTATCCATCCCTCTCAAAGAAGGGGCGATGAAGAGAGGGTGAAAAGAGCCGGGCAAAGGTAAGAGGACGAGGAAAGGAGGAAAGGAAGAAAAGCGAGAGGCGCGTCGAGTGGATTAAAATTTCACGCCACGATGTACTTCGTAAAGTTTTCCTCCCCCCAGAAATCCCCCGCACGCTTGTGGTTTATGCCGAGCTGAATTCGAAAGCTCGAATCAGAGGACCACGCTTCACTGGACGGAGAAATTGCAAGGGTAACACCGATTGCGGAAGCCTCGGCCGATGCCTTAAAGCTCGTCCTCGAATTATGCCGGTCTACAAGTCGTTTCAAATATCAGAACTTCTTTGGCACCGCGAAATTCCGCGTGCCTACCCAGCAGGTTGAGAGCTTTTCCTGCTCTCGAGTGTGACCGTAAAGGAGAAAAAATATATGCACATAGAAATGATGACGATGATAATTCTTCCACAGATGAATAATTCAGACGTTATAACCGTGGGCCTTCGCAGTAACGAGCTTAAGGCGGGATGAGCCTCAGAGGAAAATCCATTATCATAATTTCGGTACACAAGCTGCTGGTCCAAATGTCACTTTCACGCCACTTTCTGGGGATATTTCGAATGCGAAAGGAATTACCTTTTTTCCCCAATCTTCGTCCTCTTTCCTTCCAGAGCTTCATCCCGGGCTCGAAATGCGGAGAACAAGAAACTTTTTGGGACTGTCCAAATTGCGGATGATGTAGCCCAAGCAAGGACCATTTCCATGCTAGAGTAATTTGTCCCGGGTATCACAGTGGGCGAGTCTTGCGGAATTAACCCGAAGCTGCTTGTGCGAGATGCTCGTCAGTCATTCCTTCCGTCCTTCCTTCATCCCTTGAGAGGTTCCGTAGAAAACGCGATGCATTGAACGGACGGACAGAGACGGACGGATAGACGCGAGATCCTTGGTTACCTTCGTACCGCAATACTGCATGAAATTTCCAGTCGAGAGTAGTAATTGAGTGACCAACTGGAACCTGCACGAGTTTGAGTCTATCAGCCACTTACGGATGATGTTTTTATTTATTTGTTTATTCATTTTTTTTTTTTTTGGAAAGGGGATGGAGTCGGTGGAAATATTCAAAGGGACCGCAGCCAGGCCACGCCCAGCCCAAGGGCCAAATTTACATGGGACTTCATCTTCGTTGCCAGTGAGTCATGCAAATTATATTACCCTCATCCCCGCCCCGCTTTGGCCAAGGTAGGTATATATCACGGTACGTGTATGTATATACATATATACGCGTTACACCCCCAGCCGGAAACGCGATGCGCGGAGTAACGTCCGGTCTCGCGACCTCGGAAGGAACGTGGCCAGAAATCGTGGTTCTACCCCTCGCCCGGCAGGAAGTCGTAATTACCTCACGGTTTTGCGTGCAAAGTAACGAACGCCGAGTTGGCCTGCGCGAGCTGAGCTGTGCAGAACATGATTCTCACTATCATTCGCAATTTATTTAATTTCCCTGATTATTCTACAAGTTTATGAAATCAAAAGTTTCCGTTTACAGTTTCGAAAACGTTTCTTCGATGCAAATGCCGTGAAACAAAGCGACGATGTATGTGCCTTGAAGATGTTCTTGGTTCATAAGATTTTCCAGATCTATTTTACTCCCGAACACACGTTCACCGTCGCCTTGTATATACACGTGCGAGATTAAAGTACACGGTTAACGGCACACTGTGAGGGCAACTTCGGTGATAACTAAGTGAGTAAAGTTCGTTCTGGCAGCCCGCAAAATCCGCGTTAATTTCCGCTTTACAAACTCGCGTATATGAGAGTAAGAAGTATGAGGTTTACATCCCTCCGGTGGTTGTCGTTCTTGAAACCGCAATTTCAGGGTTGAAAATTTATCAGACATTTGGCGCGATAACGTGTAGACCGGGACCTTGGATTTGGCTGTCGCCTTGGACGAGCACCATGCACACCATAAATCGGAGAAGGTGCAGTAGATATTGGCGAGACACCAAGGCGCCGTTTATGACCCTGCCATTTGGACGAGTGTATTCGCTGACACGGTTATACGATTGTCCTCTGCTTCCGATGAAAAAAACAAAATAAATCTCGCTGTAAAACGTTCCGCCAATGGCGCGATGTTATGTTGTCATGTCCACGGGGTTTCGGCGCCACAAAGTCGGCTGAATTTTACGCGAAATATCGTTCAAGTACAGACAACTTGTCGTTCGCGAATGACGAAACTGATATTTAGCAGTTGTAAACCTTTTGAAACCTTCGGCAAGTTCTTATCGTCTTACGAGCGGTCAGCGTGCCTGCAAGCTCGTCAATTGGGTTCTATTGGCGACGAGAGAAGAGCCTCTCTCAGTGCTTCGGTCAGGATAATGGAAGCAACAGACCTCCTACTCTGGGATGCGAAGGGCGTTTCTGATACCTAACCGCACGAACTTTACGGCCAGGTCGAACTATGCGGAGGGAATTTCTCCCGGTATGGGCATAACAGTCTCTTCATATAATTGTTCGACGAGTCTGAAGATCCGAGAGCAGCACTCGGCCCTGAATGGGCGTTAGCCCCTTTAGCGATGCATCTGTTTCATCCTCCTTAGAGTTTGATTGAGTTTAATTTTAGTTTTCGCGTTAATTTCCTATCCGCAAAATGTTGAATCTATCCTGACTGTGAGCTTACGATCAGTGCATCTGTGCCGAGGAAATTGACTATCCTGACTCGCAGCGTTCACTTTCCCGTCAGCTTTTCCAAGAGGCAGCTTTACTGCTTTGGTTTTCGAGTAATCGATGTGGTAATGGCGAGTGCCTGTATCGAGCTTCTCTAAAGACTGCATCGAGTCGAATCACCGTGTAAATTCTGTTCCTACCAGGGTGCATGTCCTCCTGGACGAACGTTCAGTTTTTCTTTTACACGAGAGCGGGACTTCGACCTCAACTTCTTTCTGCTCTCGGGGGAATCGGGTCGATGATGGTTATCGCTTAAGTTCGTGTAAGAAGGGTGAGTTTATCTTGTTTGCCGAGATTACAGCCTCCTCAACAGATCAACTTATTCTTCTCTTCCTTTATGCGACAGTGTCTAGTTGTGTATCCAAAGCGTTGTTATCCAAGCTTCGTCCGAGCATCAACCGCTGAGCTTTGAACAACATCGATTCCGCTGGAATGTAGCGGTACCGACGTTATTGTGTATGCAAGCCGAGAAAAGTGCAGTTTTGCCCTGGTAATGGAAAAAGAAGCCGGCATAGCGGTGCTTTAACGGGTACAACTTAAGCTTTATCGTGAAAGTTTATCACCGCAACGAGTGTCTGGAGTACAGGTCGTTAAACCTGATAGCGCGATCCGAGAAACAGGCGACTGGATATCGGGACGTTTGATCGTAGAAATCTTGTCGCACGGTTGACCGGATCCCGAAGATCGGTATAATTGAAATTTAATCAGGATCAAACCGAGGGTCGGGATTCAAGACCGCGTGTCAGTCGTGAGTCGGGTCAGAAGTGCGGTTCGGTTATCACGGATATCCAGTTTCCGCATCTTTTAAAAGCGTATCGCATTTCGTGCTGCAAGGTCTGGCCGTAAAGGAAATCTAGAATTTTGAAATAACAGTAAAGGACGCAATGAAGCAAAATAACCGAGAAAACAGGATGCAATTCCCGTTGCAGAACGACGTCTGAAACAGTCGGTACGAAGAAAAACGTGACTACGGATATTCCCTTATTGTTAGATGAAAACGGGAAGCCGGAATAAGCCGAGAAGCTAGCCACGCAGAGATTATACGTACAACAACTTGGTAAATAAGAAAAAGCACCGCCACGAAAGCTCCGTTTATTGCAATGTTTGCCCGTTTCCTCACCCTCCGGAATTTCGATAGACTTGACTCGAAACACAGAGTTTTTTTTTTTTATATAGACCTCTTTCCTCGTCGCCTTTGTGAACGCTGATACGCACACCGTGAAAGAGGCAAAAAAAAAAAAATTGTCCACATTCACCGAAGCTTCTCGTATGCCGAGTCGGGCATCTCTGAAAGCGCTTGATCTCGTTCCTCGGAAGATTTCCGTCGGTGTCTGAAGCACGTTGTCGAGGATCTGTAACCCCTGTTTCACTAATAAGATTACCTGGATACGGGGCAGTTGACAATCCTCCGGGAATTAACCGAGTTCCTTTGTGGGCGGGGGCAAGTAGAGTCCGCATATTCCGGCCGCTCGCAACCCTGTTCAATGTTCAAGCGCGTGCGTGTGATGGCTCCTGGTGAACGTGGAGGAAATTTCGTAGGTACCTACGACGGAGAGGCGAAGCGAGTGCGGGTCGTTGGTTTCACCGTCGACGTTTTCGCGTCCCATTTAACGTCGCGTCAACGAAGTCAAGGCTGTGTCACACGCGTTATTTTCCTCAATATTCTCCGTCTCGTTTTATTCAATTCCGCATCCTCGCGGATCTCCTTCCGGCAACGGGATAAAAAGGATGTTCTTCAACGTTCGTACGGCGAGAGGACTGAGTCGAAACCAGACAAGTCCTGGCGTCGCAGCGTCGTGTCTTTAACCGGGAACCGAACACAGAGACCTCTCCAACGGGGAGGAATAATTCCATCACAACCCCGTCGTCTCAGCGAGGAAGATGATTTAAACACTCCTTGCTCGACTGTCATTCGTCGGGTGAAGGCTAACGGGGTCGAAAGTGCTTCTACGCTGAAAATGGCCTATTATGTGTAATGAATATGAGCCCTGCGAAATGGAACTCTGCGAGAATTGTGGACGGGGGTGGGACGACAGAGGGGGAGGAAAGCACCCCGGCTTCAGAGGACGAGGGGACGGAACCGGGACCTCTGACTCTAGTTAAATGGACCTTTCGTCTATTACCCACCGAATTTAATTTCGGTTTGCTACGCGGGAAAACGTGCGGCGATCATCGCTGTAGTTCGAAGAAGATTTTCCTGCAAAGGGAGGACGGCTAGATTCATTGGGCTTCGTTTCTAATTGAAAATATTAATCCCTCTCCACCCTTAAGCCAGATAAAAGAGAAAAAAAAAAATCCTCAGCCAATGCAAAGATTTTCCCCCGATGTTAGAAGACGGAAAAGGGAACTGCGCAAAGAGGAATTAAAATTTTCATGGACGTAATTTTCGCTCGGTTGGGGCGGCGAGCGAACGACGTAGCTTTATTCCGGCTAAGCTTTCGTACTTATAATTCTCTTTCGGTTTACACCCCGTGTACCAGGGTTATAATATTCCACAGGCGAGCGATGTTTGCTGAAGCCGACTTGTTCGAAACTGATTTAAAGCCGGGAACGAAGAAAACGGGGTGCAACCGACAGTTAGGCAGCGGTATAAAAGGTTGCTGAACTTCAAAATTGCGCGGGAGTGGAATTTCATTTTCCAGTTAATCGTTCGCCCCGCTCAAGTTCCCGATCGTTCAAAGGGACGTTTTTTCTCGCCGCAACATTCATAACCGTTTGACGGCAAAGCGATGAGAAAAAGCAACGGCGTAGAAACAGATAAATGAATTGGCAAGATTGACGAACCAGTCGTAAAAATAGGAACTTTTTCATTGTCACACCACCGACCGTGACTGGTGTGAAATTATAATCCGCAAATCGGAGGCCGTTACTACCAGCTAGTCGTCCTAAAAATTTGATCGTAGGTCGAGAGCTTGCGAAAGTATAACCGTTTCGACTACGCGGCACCAAAACGCGATTCGGTCCGAGGTATAAATCGCCGGATATTACTAAGCGAGTATATATATTTTATTCCGTTCTCCCCTCGCCCTCCGTTTTTCTCCTCCTCCCCCAAAGCCGCGCAAACGTGGCTGTTTTCGTCGTAATATTTTATAGGCTTGCAAATGGGAGGGTCTCGACGTCAAAAACAGGCCTGTATTATCCCTCTTCATACTTCACTCTCTCTCTGCCCTTTACTTCAGCCAACAATCCACCGCACGTCACAACACAACGAACGTCATCTTAACCGTTTTACCCACGTATAAGCATTGCTTACGCAGCCGAGCGTGCGGGGCACAGATACGCCTTTCCTTGCTAGTGTTCTCCGGGAACGTAAGCCAGCCATAAGGAAACAGTCTAGCGATTCGCCTGCCTCCTCAAATTCACTCTCCCAAAGAACAGCCGCAGAGCGGGGAGGGTTACGAAAACAGGGGATGCAAGGAATCCCCGCGGCCCGCATGTACGCACCTACATGCCTATGTGTATACCTACACTGAGAAAAATTTCATTTGTTTCAGTAACTAGAAAAATTGAGTAAAACAGGTATCGTTAAAAACTAGACTTTCTGATAACAGCTACAACGAAAATCAGAGTGACCGGGAGTCCCAACGTAAATATAACATATGGAAAATCCAAAACAAGAAAGCTCAAACTGGTGAAACTTCTCCACGCCAGGAATTCACCGAACTGAAAATCTTCGCACTTTCGGAACTTTGACTTGTCGGAGTTATACCCTTTCGAAATTTTTCCCTTTCTGAACTTTAATCACCGGGTTTTAGACTATTTGAAACTTTGACGTTTCAGTTTGATTTCTTCACCTTAAGTTTCGTCACGAAAAAAACGCGGAATTTGACGCTTTGGAAAATTTCCAAATTCGGAATCCCAACCCCGTCCCGCAAATTAAAGTGTAAATCTTAATTTACGCCAATGATTCTCCCCGCATTGGCAAGAAGGGACAATGAACTCCGTGCAAAATGATCAGTAAAAAAAAAAAAGAAAAAAAAAAAAAACTCGCGTACGAATCAGTGCTAAGTATGGGTCTAAAAATGAATAGCGACGTCGACGACGCGTCATCCGAAGGACCGACGTATATAATATACCTAATGACAGTGGAATCTTCGAGTTTTTCGCGATGTTCAATCACCCGTTCGGTCTGAAAAGTATCATAAGTGCCTGCCAATTCCACGGTAAGCCGGCGACGTCGCCGTTTCTACGAGAATGAGACGCCGCCGTTTAATCTCGGACACTTGCAAATTACCCCGAAGCACGTACGTGTATACGTGTCCATACCGCAGATTCCCTTCGTCCGCAATCGCGCCCGACACGCTTGCCGGCTCTAAATACCTACACATGCTCCATTACGCGAGGTGCATTAAGGCTCGTTAGATCGGCGGGCCTTGCCGCATGCATGGCGGTGTATTCGAAACTCTAAACTATCGGCGAATATCGTTTCCAAGCCGAGACAGTCTCGCCGAGTCTTTAGCGTCGCTTATCGGCTATCGCTGCAACCGGTTTCAACGCCTCCCCGAAACCCCTCAGCTTTACGATGATATTTATGACTCTGCGCGTGCACCTCGTATGCAATCCTACGTATATATGCGGGAGATAAATTAACATCGTAACGAACAATGCCGTTTTAGATCGCGTTTAGCGTGCGCAATTGAGCTTTCTGTCGTAAATAATGAATTCACGATCGCGGAACTTTTCTATCAATCCGGAACGTCGATGTCATCGGTATAGGAATATTCGCCGATATTTTTACTCTAAAAGTCTACAAAGCGCTGAAAGATGATAGTGTACTAAGAATTAAAGCAAAAAAATACGCTGTGAGCTTTACCATTGAAGCACAGAATGTTAAACGAAAGTCCAAAGTGTTTCAGAACTTGTTCGCAATTTTTACAAACCACATATTAAAAGTGCAAAGTTTTCCATGCGTTGGTAAGACTGGTCTGCAAACAAAAACCCTTCTTTGTCTCTCCTTCTTATTACTATGTGCGATTATAAACAGATTCGATGCTCTTGAATCGAAATATAGTAATAAAAAATATGTACCACGTATAATTTTCATGTGATGTTTCTTTCTTATAAAAGGCTATGATTACTTGTAAATTTTAATCAAACATTAATGACGGGAGGAATATTTGTAAGAAAAAAAAAAAAAAATGTATACAGTTAAAAAGTTTGCACATTATAAAATCGTCAGAAAATCTGTCTACTAGTACGATTCCAGTCATCTTGTAGTTTTCTGTCTTTTCGTACCATTGATTGGAGTTTTACAGCGAATTCACGAACAAAAATCTGCTGATAACACGGTAAACAAAAAAAAAATCACATCATCCAATATATACGTGACAGCAAAAAATGGTAAAGCAGATATAAATTCGGCGCGTTGAAACCTTCGTATCTGTAATGTTTTTTTTTTTTCTTTTTTTTGTTTTTAAGGAGTATTTCTCCGCAGATCCGTATAATTTTCGCAATTCAATTAGGGTGGGAGGAAAACTATCGTTGGTCGGCACGTGAGACGAAAATTTGCCGGTGAGTGATATATCGGAATGAATCGTGGCTGGCGAACAAGCGCCATGAAGAACGTTGCGCTGCAGCCACAGTGGCAGCAGGGTAAAAGAATGCGTGCAAGCAAGAAACCCGGGGCATGCTAGATAATCTGAACAGGATAGCGGACGCGAAGTTAAATAAATCACCGAGCAACGGGGCAGGGCAGGACTGTTGGGCCTGGTCGGTTTTCTGGTATTAGAAGGCAAAGCAGCGAGAGGCAGGGTGACATAATGCATATAAATCGCTCGAAACAGGAGAACCGTGATTACGCGATCGGGGCGGTCGTGTGTTGGTTTACGAGCTCGGCGGTCACTTCGCTACCCGATAACGTGGCGACCCGAAAAAGCTTGCATACACACGACGCCAAACGCCGAACGGCGATAATTCAGAGGATTTTTTTTTTTTTTAATTTATTACCTTTCTCATGTTTTCAACCCCATCCTTTTATTTTCTGCCATTTTTATTAATTTTTCACCCCCCCCCCCCCCCCCCATTTTATCACCGACCCAAGTCGCATTCGCTGTTGAAAACTGTGCGAAACGAACCGTCCGCGACAAATGTCGAACAATCGACGCGAATGTCGTGTGAAATAACTGAAACGGCTAAGGGAGATTCACTCACCTTGTTGATTTGGCGTTGAAGCCTCGTAATTGTGGCGCGGTCACGTTGGGCTGCTGCTCGTTCAGCCTGCAGAGTTCGTTCCAATTCTTGGACACGCTCTTCGAGGCTTTCCTGAAAGATTAATAATACCGTTATTCGATGATTTTCCCAGAGAAATCGAAAAAGCTTTCGTTCACTCGAGTCGATTAAACTTTCAGCATCTTTTATTTCTGAAATAAGCTGAGGAATTCGGACCGTCAATTGACGGGGATATTTAAAATATATATTCATAGCCATCTCAACCGAACGTTTCAAGACGTAAGTTAGGGTTCGTTTCAATCGATCCTCTTTGCACCGCAGGGTTTTCATCTCGTTAATTGTGTTATGGAACATTTAAAGGGTATCTGCAGAACCTTTGATCATTTATAACAGTTCAGCAAATTCAACTTGAACGCAGGCCTGAGATCCCAGCTGCAATAATGAATAACTAAAAGGGTCGAAGGAAGAATGAGTGAATATGTTTTCCGTCTAAATAGAGAATCCGAAATTTTCCTTTGAAGGAAGAGAATCGACGGTTTGCTAATCGCTAATGCGCGGAAGGAACTCGTCGAGTAACGAAAAATTATCTACATACATTCAATATCGAATTTCCCTTTCGAAGAACTGGAATAATACGATACGGAATGCGACTTGGCAAATCGAGCTTTGTTCGAACGCTTCTGTGTGCTTACAGTAAACCAATATCAAGCAAATTACACTCCCAACCGCATTTCTAATTGTCCCGTTTGCTTAGGCGAGTTACATGCATTTGTACCAGCGGTGATAGCGGATTTGGCAGAATCCTATAACTGGTTACCGTTCCCTTGTTTGGGCAAGGTTTATGCAGAGCCGAACGAACTAAGGGCGACTAGCGGGAGCAAACAGAGGCTGAAAGTCGAAATTTCCCCGCGGTAATATCGATTTACACGAAAATGTCGATGTACGAGATACCGAATCGATTATTCTCGAAGGAGCATACAATATACGTACATATGTACCTATGCCTGCGTAACACAGTGAGAAATAAACTCATTTTGAAATTAAAGCTTGCAAGCTTGCGCTCGTATTTTAGCTCGCGAAGAGACGGTGATACGAGTGGTTATAAAATATGCGAGAAGAAGCGGAATGGGGAGAGTTAGGGTGACTCGAGTGAAAATTTGGGATAACGAAGAAGGCCCGTTGGCTATTTGACGCGGGGGAAAATTCGGAGGACTCACCACTTGGGCTAAACGGCGTCGGTCGTCCGTATGCTAATTAGTTTCAAGCCCTTTTCCCCCATTCTTGCTTCAGCGGCACGGCGCGGCCGGAAGCGGAACCCTTCCGTATCCCGCGGGAGATTTGCAACAAACAATAGAGAGAAAGCGAGACGGATAGTCCAAGGAAGAGAGAGAGAGAGAAGAGAGAGAGAGTGGGGAATAAATCGCGACTACGTGTCCGAGCATACGAATTCGCTCCACACGGTCGTGGCAAAGCCTCTCCTCAACACGAGCTAATGGATAGCACCCGATACTTAACGGTCAAATCGTTAGCCTCGGTTCACTATTCCAGCCAAAACTGGCCCGTAAATATTCCAGATAGTGCGGAAACCGCAGGCGGCTAGTTCCGTGGTGGGTTATCGTAACCGAGATCTTCGGCATCGCGTACCGAATAAAGAAATTTCGATGTTCGCCATTTCTTACATGCAGGAATTTTGCATGTGTCAAAGTATTAAAGCGTGATAAATTATGGGATGAAGTACTGCGCGGAATAGCTGATTGCGTATCCATTGCCATTTTTCCTAACTGAGTGCGCAAAATTCTATTTTGTACACCCGAATGAGGGTGAAAAGTATCACATTCCCGCACTAGTATGGGAATTAAATAGAACTGTCTTTTCTTGTGATGTTATTAAATGTAATATTTTGTATTCAAAATCGAATTTTGCGCACTCTTTTGGGAAAAATGTATATTATAACCGCGGTGAGGGTTTTGAATTAAGCCACGAGCTTTCGAACCCATTTTGCCTGTCTTTTTTTTCCTGGATCTGTATTAGCGCCGCGATGACGGAATTTGCGTTTATTTTGCCTCTTCCACGTTCGCAAGGATTTTATCACCGTATTTCGCAAAGCGTTCCGGTTGACGATCAAATAACGCCAAAGAGAGAACGCTTTGCATTATATACGTATTTGTGCATGAAATGTGTACGGTTTACATAAGACCGTGTATGTATATATGTGTAGGTAAAGTGTACCTTCATATTCCTACGGCAATTAAAGCGTGAGCGATGGATGGAGCGATGTTAAGCTATGTAATTTCCTCAACCGGCATCAAACAAAGCTCTTTGACGCGACTTTGACGCCAGCAACGTTCTCCATCCGAATTTCCATCCGCTGAACACAACTGCCAGTCGACCAAAGTTCAAATCAACACAGAGTCTCGTGTGGTTATTACGCATTATACAACTGTCGCAAAATTTTGACAAAATCAATACTAGGTGCGATGACACAGTGGTCTTAAAGTTGGACTGTAATATACAAGTTGACAAGTTTCAAACGATTTTCGAAAGCTGATCGTGAAGATCTTGCGAGTTCGGTTGAACCGCAAAAAAAAATTCGCGATATTTCTGCAGGTTGGAAAAAAAAAAAAAATATCAGTGCAGAGGATTGAATATATTTCATAAAAAGCGAATGAATCGGTTGTATCAACTACATAAATTACCTTCTCATAAAATCGTAAAAATAAATTAATTAGTTTAAACAACTGAAATATTTTCTATTCAGTCGCAGCAATTTAATTTCTCATTTTTCGCTGATTTATTTGATCAAACCGATATTTTTTCTCCGTGTTCTCGGATGAATTATTCTGTCTTTAATAAACACCGTGAGAATTACAATATATTATTAATTGAAATCGGTTAACGACAAGCTGCGAGCCGACAAGCCGCGACGAAATTCTCTACAGTATAAAAATTCACACGGAAAATAATTGACTGTAACAAATGGTTGTTCTGCCGTACCAAAAAAAAAAAAAAAACGAGACATGGACCCGCGCTTCAGGGATTCGGATAATTACAGACGGTGTTCTTCCGGGCGACAGAGCTACCGGAAAGAATTAACCGTTATGCAGTTTCGACGACGAATCGTCGTCATCGACGGCTGAATAATTATGATCCTTAGGACCGTATTACGTTCTGAGATCGAGACGTCGATTGCTTATCCTTGAATCTTGATGCGTACACACGTCTGATGGCGGGAATTAGCACATGTACTTATATTTCAGAGAGCTATACAAGAACGGTCTTCGAATCTCCCTTAATCGTAGGTTCGAAATCAGTTTGTTGTTATTGACGATTTTTTTTTTTTTACTGGTTTTTAAAAAAATATATCAGGCATGAGAGGCAGCTTTGATTTCTCGCTAACGAAACTCCGAAAGCTTTACGGTACCGTCCCTTTTTTTTTTAAATTCTTGTCAGAAAAAAAAATAAAATAAAAAAACAGCCAGCGAACCGCGCTGTCATTAATATATTAAAGCCGCGTTGGGAAAGTCAATGCTGACCGTTGCCGAGTGCAGATCAAAGGGTTGCGTTTAACGAAGTATATACGAAGCATCAGCACGAATTTGTTTTAATAACGCGAAGCGGCGGGGAAAGTTCTGGGAGAAAAGGGTCAGTTTTAAAAGGCATCGAGGATAAGGGCTGTCGGGGTTGACGAAAATTTCAAATGTTTTCGATATTCCCGTGTGCGCTGCGGTTGTTCACAACGGTAATAACAACAATAACAACACCGGGTGGATATAACGCGTCAGGTTACGTAGTAGGATTTTGCATATTGGTCATTCTGGCGGAAAATGCACTTTACATACCGACTGCCGTGGCGCGGAGATCGGGAATCTTTTGAATAAGTGAATTACAGCCGCGGTGGAAAAGGGAAAGTTACCGTTCGGTTTCATGGGGGTGAGTATGGAGGAAGAAAAGGGGAGAAAAGGATAAAGAAAGAAAGAAAGAAAGCGAGGAAGGAAACGTTACAATACAACGAGTTGTCCACGAGGTTTGATGCTCGGCGTTGGCAGAGCGGGGGCGACAAAGTGAATTGAGCCGCGAACATCTATATTCAGATTTTCGGGGGAATCCCGGTTCTAGGTATCCGAGATTTTATTCCCTTCCCATGCAGTTTTCTCCGACTGTCGGTTGTATCCGCGATTTTTGGCCGATGCCTGGAAACAGATGGACCGTTCTTGGGACTCCGCAGGAACAACGAACCTCCTCTACGGCTTGCAGGACCAAAAAGGGACGACGAGGAGGACGAGAACCCTGATCGAGTTCTGCGGCGGGGTGAAACGAGAGCCAGAAGCCAAGGGTTTGCGCTGCGCGCATGATTTCACTTGGAGCGCACTTCAATTCACTTTCCCTCTCTCTCTCTCTGGTCCTTGGTAACCTCTGTACACCTCTACCCTACTTGTAAACCGGCTACTCGGCATAAACGAACACGAACATGAACAGCGAAAAAAAAGGTAAGCCTGACTCGCCGACTTCGCAAAACTACCTCAAAAAAGCTTTTCATCCGATTCTAAAAGCTTCTCTTCCACGCAATAAACGGATACGTGAATTTCCGCCTACCGGTTGACAAGCTTAAGACGCAAAAACTCGCCCTAAACGAGGTCGTTTAATGTTGCGATGGTTTTTGTTCGACAGCTATTTACATTCAGGTTGTACCAAATTTCCCAAATTCTGTCATCGTGGTAGCAGAAATGTGTCTGTTCACTTTCGACAAAGATCTGGATGGATTTTCCCATCACGAGTCAAAGTCTTTCAACGATGAAAGGGAGCATCTTTGACGCATCACGCCACCTGCTTCGTACCAGTGATTGTAGGATCTTTCATCTTTTCGGTTCGAATTGCGAAGGTCCGTTGAGCCAATTCACACAGCCATAATAATAAAATCGATGGTGTGGAATCTGTATTTTCCGGGAGACGAACCGCGAGATGTTTGATCGAGCGTAGTCCGAAACGGTTATGATTTATAACACTTATATACTTTCATCCGGCTGGCCTCCTGCCAAGCCGGAAGGTCCGACGCACCGGAAATCGCGGCCATATTTCAAACGCTTCACGCCCCATGTCTCGAGCAGCTCGATGTCGAGGAGAGGTTCCAAACTCCCCGGTATAACTTTTCCTCCCGCCCGTAGTTTAAGGATTTATCAATTTGCATAAGATCGACTCACGATTCGAGAAATATTCGAACTCGCCGCATTTACGTGTCACGTATAAAATCCATCTGCCGATTGTGCGGGAGACGAGCTTGTATTACAAGTAAAATATCGCCCTGAGAAGTTAGTTGTTCTAAAATCGTGTATAAACTCTCCGATCCTGCCGTATCACAGGACCTCAAATCTCGCAATTAAAAAGCTCCGGGAATATTACGCAGGATCGTTACTCCTGACGATGTAAACCATCGTCGGGATGCGGTGCAATATTTCACGGTTCCTTTAATTCATCCGAACATCCTGACGTAGCCTCCGCGGGTCACCGTCAAGGAGACGATCTTGGCTCGTAAAGATCGCTAGAATCGTTTTCGAAATTACAGCGGAAAGTGCGTTTATCCATTTCCGACGCGCTCGCCTCATTTTACGAGGAAGAATCTCGCCGATATTTTTGATGGCCACGAGAGTCGAAATATGATATCGGATGGCTCTTACATAGGGTGTATTATATGCCTGATATACATGATCGATATTCAGCGTTTTCATCGTTCAAGAAGTTTCCGAATATTTTCTTTTTTTTTCGAGAGAGAGAGAGAGAGAGTATCGGAAGGGGAGGAAATTGATTCGCGACAAAGAAGGAAAGAGGAGAGGAGAGAAGAGAAGAGAAAAAGAGAACGGAGAAAGTCGCTCAGGCGTCGGAGACATTTTAATTTACGCTCCCCGAGCCAGCCTGACAGGGTGCTGCGGATCTAGATAGAATATCCCCCGGAGTAAAAGCGAGTCGCCACCGCCGCCTATTGGATTCATATTTCCAAGATTCTCTCCCAAGTCGAAGGGGAGAAAACGTTAGGTTGAAAAAGAAAATCCCCGAAGGTTCAATTACTTACAGGCTTTGACTTCGCGCTAAGACTCTTTTCAATCCGAATAAACCCCTCGCCGTTATAGCTGTCGGTGTGACGTATCCGTGGGTGTTTAAATGCCTACACTTGAAATTATCGTTGTCAAAACTGGATCCGAAGGTGGCTGAATTTTTCCAACCACAGTCGTTGCTTCTGTCCGTTGTTGTGCGAGGTGTGTTTGAAAAAAAAAAAAAAAAATAGTAATTTTGGAATTTTGCGCGTTGTTTTTATTCAATAAATTTACTAAAAACCTATTCCAAATAACGAGTTCCGGAAGTTCCAGAACTAGCACTATTTTGAAGAAGGATAAGCAGCGTTGTATACGAATGAATAAAATTCTTATAAAAAAAAAAAAAAAAACCAAAATTCCCGTAATTTTTTTTAAACAAACCTCGTATATTCCACACATCCTGCTGCCGCGTACGCGCGACTAAATTTGAAAAGAGGTCCTAATTGGCGAAACCTCGGGAGAGGAAACATCGTCACGACGAGTGAGTTTAGGCCGGGTTCTGTACTATGTCGCCGTCCCCATTAGCCGAGTAAACATTGACTTATTCCCGGTATTATTTCTGCCTGAGAAAGTGGAAAACTGGAAGGTAAGATGTAGTAAGTGGTTGTCAAACAAGTAATCGAGACCGAGCGAGGATTCCTCTCGATCTGGAGAAAGATCGGCCCTCTCCTCCGTCGCCCTCAGCTCGATCTCGCATTCCTTTTTTCCCGCGGATTTCTTCTCGCGCAAAGCCAAAGGATTCGCAACATATTCCACGAAAACGGCTCGAGCGTATTTACGAGCATAAAGGGGCTTGAGGGTACGAAGTTCGCGAAAGGCTTGAGAGGCTGCGGCTTCAAGTCGACGCTGAAGGCGGGGAAGATTTTTAGGGGTTTGCCTCCGTTTAGGCGGGGAAACCCCGAAGAACAATGAGGAACGAAGAGGAGGAAGATCCAACCCGAGGGCTACGTAGGGTTGAGCCGGGTGCCGGGGATTCGGAGGGTGAACCCCGAGCTGCTGGGCTAATAGAAATGAAGAGGCTCCCCGTCGACGAGCGAGCTTCGCCGTATCCGGCTGCAGGTGCCGTCCGGAAAACTTTAAAACACCATCAAGTTTTTCTCTTCGTTGTCTCTCCTCCTCCTCCTCACCACCCCCGGTTTATCACTCCGACCGTTCCACCTTTTCGGGATTTCAGATTACGGCGTACAAGGCACCGAGGAAAGAAGAAAAGACGAGAGTGAGAAGAAGGAACGAGGACTTACGAGTACTTAGCCAACGTTTTGCCAAAGTAATGAAATAGGTACGAGAAGACCCGCTTAAGCGATGCAATTTCTATACGAATTATCGATCATCATTGATCCGGCATAGCGCGTACAACGGATTAACGGATCCATCCACTATCCGAAAAAAATTTATCGAAAACTCTGTTCTGATTGGAGTAGATTCGCAGACACACACACACACACACACACACAGACGCGCAGCTTCCGCTCAGCATTGTTAAAAAATCCACATCAGCGGTAAATCACCGAAACGTGATGTTTGAGTAAGAAAAAAAGCTAAACGTCGGTAAGGAAGTTCGCTGTACTCGTTCCCCTTTACAGCGGCGTATATCGAAATAGGTCTGTTGACGTTTAAGTTATAATATACGGATTTTCGGATCAACGACGAATCTCTTCTCTCAAATTGAAATTTTATCCTTTGTTCTTACGTAGCTCGAGTAAACGAAGGAACGCTGCAGTCAACCACCCGCGACGTAGAGTTGAAACGAGGGATGAGGAGAAAAGGGGGGATGGAGGAAGGGAGGAAGGGTGGCCACGAGCAATCTCTGCCGGGGTTTTCTCCCAGAATAAAACGGATCCACCAATCTCCCCTTCCCCCCAAAAACTCTCTCTCTCTCTCGCTCTCCGTGCTCGTCAAACTTTCGCGATTAATTACTGTACGCGTACATAGGTATATATAGCTACACCAGAAGCGCCTAGCTAGTGTAATCGGAGATATTTCGACTCTGGCCCTCGTTAGGACTCGAGGGGTGCGTTTGAATACTTACGCGCAGCAGGCATATCGGAACGAAATTGACACTAGATGGAGGGGCCGAGTCGTACAAAGCTACAAAAGTACTGGTATACATTATACCTGAAACAGAAGTGAAAGGGCATTCGTCAGCGGTTTAAAACACGCCGACTGTTTTTCTCCATCGTCTCTTATTCTTCTCCCCGGCGTCCTTTTTATCCTGTACAACATAGTTAGGTACGTACGCTGTTAAAAATTTCTTATCAGAAGTTTTATCCGTATACGGAACAGCGAATTCACCGTACATTTACTGCGTATTCAATTTACGAACACAATAAATTTACCAAAAAATTTAGTGAAATGAAGTTACTTTTTTGTGTTTTTCCTGTAAATTTTAGTGATATGAAAAATTTTCATTGTAAATTTCAAACAAATGCACAGTGATTTACGTTGCTACAACTGAATTTCTAAACTTACACCTCTTTCTTACAGTAAATGTGTCGTAAATTCACAATCATTTTTAACAGTGTAGGTACACGAAGTGGCGACTATTCGTCGATCGCAAGGATCCGGCGATCGAAACAACCGTCGAAACGGTTTGTTTCTCACCGTCGCTTGTACAAATCGTTCGTGCTTATAAACCCGTGATCAATATGCAACTAAACGCTGCGCCCTCGCGGTTAACGATCTTCGACCGATCGATTCTCTCTCTCTCTCTCTCTCTCTTTCCCACCGCAGAATCAAGACGCTGCAACAGAGCGTGATGGATCAGACTTTAGCCGGGTCTTGACCCTCGTCTATGTATACGTTTAACGGCAATCGGTTCGTGGTAATTTTCACAAAATGACCGATTGCCCGGTTAACGAAGCTTGCGGAGGACGAGGAACTGGTTCCACGATTCGCCGATCGATTATATCGATCTTTCCACTCTCTCGACGAGACGCGTTTCAGAATCGGTAAGCTTGTCCGGTTTTTTCGGTTATAGAAGTAGAATCGAGAACATCTTCGAGTAATTTGACCCCGACCCGTTGCACTCTACCGATATTCTTCATCGACCGTATCGCAAGTGTCCCGAAGACACCTTGAATAACGTTATATATTTGCGAGGAGTATTTTCGCTACCTCGATACTTTCCCCAGCGGTAAATTTTTATTGCTTGAAATATTTTTGGCAACCTCTCGGAGATACGGATATTCGTAAATCTTTGCTTCGCGTACACAATTCTTGACGGGTAGGCGAGGTTGGACCGTTTCTACCTTCGAGCGTGTTTCAGCAATATGGAAATACCTCGGCGATATATCCAACTTGGCGATATCCCGGAGGTTGAATTGCCGGGTATTTCAAGACCGTCGTGCAAACCACGGGCCGCTCTTCTCCTCTCCTCGTTACATTCTCGCGGTCTAGCCGTATTAGTCAAGCTGTCAACCCCTGCCTTTCGAGTTTCGACGGATCAGAGGGTGGGGTGGTTGGCCGGTCAGCTTTCTGGAATATCGGGGATGATTCCATATTTCTATGAATTCTATGCGTGATCGATCGATTGGTCGTACAGCGATCGTATATGGCGAGTTGACTCCGATCCTCGGTCCTTTTCCGCACCCTCGGCAAAACGGCGCGGCGGCGGCGGCGGTACGACGATCATGAACGAAGGGATAAGGACCCCCGGAGTTTCGAGAAAAAAAGAAGAAGAAAAAAGAAAAAAGAAAAACTTCCCCACGCAGCGCACACACGGCCTGCCCTCGAGGGATGGACGTTGATTGATGACGGGCGTGCATCAACATTCAGGAGAGAAAAATACCACTGAATAAAGGAAATTTGTTGCTGGTATTCGTTGATGCTAATGTGTTGCCGCTGTTCCTGTTGCTCCTGCCGGTGCGCGGTGGTGTCAGATCGGAGTCCTGATCCGTCAGACAGTTCCAGCTAGTTGGACAACGTCGTATATTTGATATGAACGTCGTCGTCTCGACGAATTCTTCTTCATACATCACACTCGCGGACGGAGTCGAACCACCGGAGATGAATGATTGAAAGTTCCACGCCCGCGCGGCGTTTCAACCGTTAGAAATTACGACGCGCTATCCAACGAGAGAATTGATCTACGAAGTGACGATCATCGCCCCTCGTAACGATCACTACGATATCCCCAAAGTATTTGTCATTTCATTTGTCAAAATACGCTCGTCGAATCGCTAAAGAATTTCCAGGCGATAGATAAAAGAATGAGAAATCAGAGACCGAAATATTCTTTCTCACGAAGAAGAACCGAAGAAATTAAGACAAGGATACGAAGGAACGCTTATAAGTTGCCAGAATACACACTGAGCGAAAAAGAACGTCACTTATCTTTATCAATTCAAGATATATTGGAATCTAACAAAATGTTTAGTTGATTTCAAATAAATTTTATTAAACTTTCTTCTCTCATTGTCAATGCATTAATCTCTTGAATATATATATATATATATATATATATATATATATATATATGTATATGTATATATCTTCCAGAAGTCCAAACTCAAATTTCAGCTATAAATCGAACAAGAATATGATCACAAATTTGTCGATTCGATTGAATTCTACTGCAATAACTTGAGATGAATTATTCGAATAAACTTTTCGCCGATGAAGAGCTTCTTTTCTCTCGCGAAATTCTTCGACGTGGGTATTTCCGTACATCGCAAAATTATTGGAAACTTCAGGGGTATGGTGGGTGGGTTTAGTTTGAGTGAAAAAACTGCCCCACCCAATTCCCCTAGTACACAATGCCTATATATATGATGAAACACGAAATCCTGGAAGGATTTTGACGATTTTATCCGACGATGTCGGCTACGGGCCGTACGGCTCTGACTCCCGAGTCCCGTCCTGAGGCTGGTTTTGATCCTGGACCCGGGGGAAAGGTGGGAGGGCCATAACACCGAGTTCGGAGCCGAATAATTGGGAGGGTACAGCATTGTGTTCAGGTTTGGCTCCCTTTGTGGGATCAGCGCATTACTGCGCCGATGCAGTGGTGCTCCGATATCCCGGAGGTCCCTTTTGGTCGTACGGGAATATCCTTGGTAAAAAAAACAGGGAACTTCAAGACGCCATTGTGCGCCTCGTTATTCGCTAAATCCATTGTGCGACTGCCGGACGGTTTCTTGTATTCGTTGGCAAGTTATTGCCAGAAGAAAGAAAAAAAAAAAAAAAAAACTAATGAAATTGATAAATTATAAATAAGTGACGTAAGAAACGTCGTCCGCGCACGATATCCGGAACACCAATGGCTGCGATTTTTGATCGCGCTTTTCTTCAACCTCGACGCGATCCTTATTCCGCAACAGTCCTGCTGATTTTCGATTCTAACCCGCCATTCACGCTGTTTATGTAATTGAGAGCCCCCGATAGAGCTGAAAATGGCGACTACATCCGGTTCAGCTTCGAGGCGGGTGGAGGGTATTTGTTCCTGTCAATCAAACGAATCCGTATTTGGCAGTAGGTGGCCATCCAGCCTATAGGCGACAGGGTGCCCCTGCGGATCGGGGATTGGCAGCACCCTCTTTTTGGCGTCGCGTTTAGTCCAATATCCGACCGTCTGGACCACGCGCTACCTAATCTACTTCAAAGCTTCCCCCACACCGAGAGATTTTTTTTATTGATGTACAAACAGGAGCAAACGGGAAACGCAATATCCGAGAGGAAGTAGCTGGCGAGAAACAATTTTCAGCCTAATTCGCCGGTCGATCGTCGCGATTTTCGACCGAATTTATCCGCGTTTCAAACGTCGGTTTAAAATCGCGATAATTCTAAGCTCGCGTGTCTTTTAAACACGAATTCAGAAACGGAATTGAAAACGAAGATCAAAGGAAAGTTGTCGCGTGGCAGGCGCTGATTCATCAATTTCAAAGTTGTAAAGAAAACGAATGAGAAAGCGGAAAAAAAAAAGAAACAACTAATGAAAGAAACTCACGAATAAAATGAACGTGCGTATGACGAATATTATTATTTTTGCACGCGATATGCAAACACAGCAACGATTCGAGACGGAAATATCAACCGTGAGCGTAATGGCTGGTTTACATATTATATTTAATTCGTTTAAATCAACCGGCGATACTATATTTATATTTAGCATTTATCGTTAGCGTTTAGCTTACAATCACCGAGGCAATCGAGAATTCAACAACGCTTAATCACCCGGTTTTAATGGTCGCGTTATTTTCGCCTGGGGATCTGTCAACTCGGTGCGATATCTGTATAATGATTGCAAATTATTATTATCAATAATAAATTCAACCTGAGAGAAAATTGGTTATTCACAAAGGCCAGCGAATTTTGTACACGCTTGATTACGTGTCAATTTGATCCTCATGAAACAGTCACGGATGCTTGAGGCAAATACAAATTGCAAAATTGCATTGATTAATGGATAATCGTTGATCCCTTCCTGGGAGTCAAAGTTTACTCAATTTATACACCCAACTGCAGAGCGATTTCTCTTATTTGTTTTGATAAAAATTATAAAATTGGAAATATATTGGAGCATAAATGAAATTTCTGGAACAGCGGAATTCCCGCATCGAATAATGAAGAAATCAAGAATAATCCTCTGACGGAATTAGTGAAAGGGCCATAAATTCCTGCCTAATCACGATGAATACTCAAAGCGGTAAGAGCACCGCTAAATGAACTAATTAAGACTTGTGCTTATTGAGACAGGGCCGAATTGCCACAGAGGAAAATGAAGCGTTGAAGAAAGAAGAAGGCAATAGAATTTCACAGTAAAATTATCAAAGCTAGAATCAGCGCCGATTTCCTTGAGAGAATAATAAACCGCGAATCGAGGGTGGCGCCGTATAATGTCAGACCCAGTTTGAGGCTGGAACGCGATTCGAGCTTTATCAAGAGCTTAAAACAAGCGTGGGTACACGATGATCGAGGGCAGGATCGCGCAATCCTATTACCCATAGATCACGGCTCGTCAAGGGCGGTGATAACGGTATGACATTGATTAAGCCGAGGCCCTGCTTGTCTCTGTCGTCGGAAGTAAAAGGCGTTACGATAGGCGGATGATAGGAGAGGAGACGAGAGGAGAGAAGAATGAGGAGGAGGAGGAGGTGAAGTAGTCGAGGAGTAAACGTACCCCCTGATGGGTAATGATAGCCGGCCATTACCGGATCTTAGGCTGTGAGCCTAAACGGGAAGAAGGAGAGCAAGAGAGAGAGAGAGAGAGAGAGAAGGAGGGAAGGAGGGAGAGAGAAAGAGCAGCGTCTCGGGGGCGAAGATCTTAAATAATTATGAGAGGAAATTCAATGAAAAGTTAAAGTTGAGTACGCCGGCTGAAGGGAGAGACTCTCCGGGGTGGTCTCGCCGTCGGGGATGAGCTTCTTCTCCGCTTCTTCTTCCTCCTGATCATTTCGGCGGCACAAAAGACGACGCAGAGGGCGCAGACCGGAACGGCTGCAACGATCCCGACTTCCTTTGATTAAAACTGTTCTCGTGATATTTGAGGCGACAAGTTTTAAGCGTGCGATAATCGTTTGAAAAATTTTCAACAATATTCCACCCTCGGTAACAAGCCTTTGTTTTGAAAAAAAAAAAAAATTCAAACGTTCATAACCGAAAATTTAGGAGCCTCGGCTTCGCAGCGTTTCCAATTTACACATCATTCTTTCCCGTTTTCCAACGAAATTAAACAGCCTTTCTCCTTTCCTGGGCATTGGAAATTGGGAGAATTGGAGTTTTCACGACTTGGTTAGACGTAGCCTTTTGCCAATGAAGAGGAATAATTTTTCATTTGTATAAAAAATCCAGGCATAAAGGCATGTAACCCATTCTTGCCGCGTGGCACTTGATTGTACCTAGATAAAATCCGTCTGCAGGTCGATTCAATTCACTCGCTATTCAATAGCGTGCGATGCGATAAAGCGCGATTCGAGTAAATTAATTTGTTAACGGAACTCCGAGTCGAAGCGATAGTTTATAAGCTGGGATAAAAAAAATCGTAAGGACATACAATATGTCGCTTTACGACTATAATCTTACAATGTCAACGAACGTTAATCGGGAAATAAGTTTCGGCCGCAATCCCTGCAATTTCTACGCCAACAAACAAGTCTTGTCCGTAGAATATAATTATCGGTCGGAGACGTAAATCGAACAGCTGTTTTTTCTTCTTTTCTTTTCTTTTTTTTTTTCCTGCGCGTGTTTCGCGAAAGAAAATAATTTCCTTCGGCGTCTTCAGAATTTTTAGCACTTTTTATTCGCAGACTCGTATTTATGGGCCCGGTGGTCTGCTGCTTTGATTCACGGCGACGCCGAGCGTCGTCTGCGGGGACTCGACGGGGCGTCGTCGCCTCGTCTGATGGATCGTGGTGTCGGGACACCGATACCCCGGGGCCCCGGGGCCCTGAGGCCCGATACGCCACTTCTGGTGCTGGGGAATAAACAAGATTGGGATGATTTTCACCTCTCTGGAAGATATTACACCAAAGTGACGCCGGCGTCGCGAGGCGGGGAGCAACCCTTTCGTTTGGAAATTAGGTGATAGGGACCCTTTGGCGATACGGAAACAGGATTTTCGATAATGGTAGAGCGGCAGACGCCCCGTTAAACGAGTTTCGTTTCACAGAGTGTATCTAGAGATTCTCTGTGTACCGTTGTGATTTATATCGGATTGACCGCGATTAACCCAGCCCATCAATCAACCCCTCTTATACACGTGTATATACGTATGTAAAGTAACTTGCAACCGAAGCTTGTAGTTCCTAGCGTGTCGAGGGTGGATTGTATATCTCACTGCAGGATGTTTTACCTACGAATTGGAAAGCTGATCCTGTACCTATTTGCATTTCCATCGTGCAAAATTGTACGGTTTTATCTTACACTTGCTAGTTTCGTATCCTATATTCAATATTAATCAACCTTGCTCAATCAAGCAAAGTTATGGTAGGAAAAATTTTGAAAAACTCAAGTTTCAAGCTGCAGTTAAAACAATTCCTGCTATATTATAGTACGAGTTATCGTATGCAACTAAAGTTCGCGATGTTCCGATTAGCGGCACACGACATCAATCAATTTTCCGACTGTCCAATTAGACATTTATGAATTACACGCGTTGTCGGTGACGATTTTTCATCGGGGGATAAATTGAAACACATCAATTTTCATTCTAGGTACACAATATTGTAGAATTGGTAAACAACGCGGTTGGTTGCGTTTAAATATTAACTGGCAAATTGAAGAGGGTTTTTAATTGCAGTATTTTCAACGAAGTAATAAAAGCAAAATTGCCGTGGGTATAGTTTTAGTACGCGTACAAATTTTAATCATACAGCGTTACATATTTCGTACAATACATTAAAGTCTAATTTTTTCAGCGAAATAAGCCCGAAAAATAACCTTCGTTCTTCTCTGCGCGTAACCTTTGTTCGGAAAAAACGCAAAAAACCTTTTAAAAATTTTCTACGATAAAGGCGACTAACACGTTTCATCCTCGCCCTCAACTAAGAACAATGAGAAGGCAAATATGAAAAAAAAAAAAAAAACGATAATCAGAGTTTTGCAAATGCAGAATTACGATTACTCAGAATCACGCGAATAATCACGCAATCGGTGCACAAAAAATGTTTCAAACACTCCGAGTGCAGCGTCAAAAGGCGGGTCCAGCCATCTCGCAAAATATAGCAGAGCTGCGATGGCGGATGGAATTCGCGGATTAAAATTAGCCCGCGACGCAACGTCGAGATACGCAGCGTTTAAATTCAGAGTAACAGTGAGCGAGACGTTAAAAGAAAAGTAGTAACTACGTAGTTCCGACGTCGCTACGTCGTTCCATCCGATTACGCCGCCTTCCTTCCACCACCCCCGCCAGTAATTATTCCCTTTCCGTTAGCGCGAATACGAACTAACCGCGGAGAATCGCGTCGCGACGTCCAACGTCTTGTAACGATGCATCCTCTTTTCGAAACAAACAGTGAATTAGTAAGTTATTTGTAAGCCTGCAACGTTTGAGGGAGACGGTATGATTTAAAACAGAGGGAGTCTGTGAATTTCCGAAAGTGTAATTTCACACGGAAGTCTTGATCGGATTGTCGATCAATCAACTAATTCAATTCGACGCTAAGCGTGAAACAAGGAAAGAGATGGGAAAATTATCGCAACGGTCTAAAAATTGGACATAAATTTTGTAGACTCTCGATTTCCGTTCAATAATCAACGGGATAAAACGTTTTACTCACTACATGTTATGAATGTTAATTGTCATTGTTTTTGTCTTTTATATCTTTCTATACTTACAATAATTGTCGATTTTTGTCAAAATTTTATTATACTTAAATTTGTACACTCTGTGCTGTCATTTATAACTACCAAGCCAGGTTTGTCGGCTTGCCACGTGTAGGAAGAATATTCATGTTCTGTAAAATGACAAACTTGATGGTAAGACTTGCGACTAACCCTGTAAATAAATGAATAATCCATCTTTCTCAACCTTATCTTAAATATCTTATGCGTTTTTCCTTAATAATCTATTTTCCTTAATATTCAATCGTTGTTTAAAAAATGACAGCGTCTTGTGGTCCTTGAAAGACGGTCCCAAAGGACGAAATGGGAAATTTCACTCGGAAATTTGGACAAGTCGAATCTCTGCCGTGTGTCTCCGAATAATTAAAAATGTTGACAATTTTTTGTTTCTCAGTGAGAATAAATTACCATACCTATACAGGGATATTATCATTCCGTTCTCCCGAAATATGCGCCGGACGAACGTAAAACAGACGTTTATTTTTTTATTCACCCAATTTTTTGTAACCTATGTGCTTACAGTCCTGCGACTTGTTTCTTGCCCCCGTTTACACCTGCTCTCTTAACCGGAAGATCAATTTACGGGGCGTCGACCGTCAGAGGCAGCTGCAGCACCTGACAATCCCCACGGTTTTTTCCTCCTCATCAATGAAGCACACGTCGTCGTTAACTACGATAGTAGATGTTCAAAATTTTTTTCCTTCGAATCGCGCGTACGTGTAAAGTTAGTTTCATCCGTGTGAAATATATCATGTATTATATTTTGTGAATAATTTTTAAGCGTCGAAAAACATTCGAACCGGCAAACATATACTAAAAGTTTTGCGGGAACTTTTTTTCGTTTCCAATTAGATTGGCGAAAGTAATAATAAAACGAAAGAGAAAAAGAATCAGAGTAATAAATGAGAAATAGCCGTTCGCGAATTGGCCGGTGCAGCTGTCGTCGTGAAAATTGCAGCCTCGCGGTGTGCAGACATAACGAATAAAGCCGGGGGTTGGTTGAGAAAAACCGTGAACCAGGGATGAAAAAAATTCCTTTGAACCATCGTAAAGCTCGACAGTAATCTCGATGTATAAATTAGACGAGTCCGTAATTCGGGGTCGAAATTAAAAATGAAAATGAAAAAGGAAGAAGGGAAAGGGATATTAAAGTAAGAATAGGGGGTTAAACGGAACATTGCCACATCGTTCACCTACCGATGTAATACAAACTTCTATATTCCATTCACGTACGATCTCTGAACGATCTTATCTGCCGCTTTGAACCGGCGTAATAGCTGCAATGCAACAGCCAGCCAGAGAGAACGAACGCAGAAAATCCTGCGGTAGAAATCTCCGAGTATTCACAGTTTTCAACGTGAATGTTGCAACCTGACTTCACCGCGGTCGGCGCATAAATCTTTGAGACAATTCAGGCACGGAACACCATCGCGTAGCCATTTATACACGCGACTTGTGGAGTAGCGGGTATTCCTAACCGATGTACCGTGTTCCTCAGGTATGCCAGATTATTCTTCGGAAATTCTCGTAACGATCAGACTCGAGGTTCGGTACAAGGTCCTAAAATTAATTGCCTCCACCCTAGCGGATGAGGAGCAGGAACGTAAAAAAGTGCCGAAAAATGTTGAAAAATAAAAATGATCCTTCGGTACGCCTTCGTTCGAGAATAGGATTAAAAAAAAAAAGAAAATAGAAATATTTCAGTGCGGATATTTCTCAACAATTTTGATAGAACGAGTTTTCGAATGGATATAAATCTTCGTTCACGTCTATCGTCGCTAGTTCTCTTCCTTTCTTTTCTTTTCTTTTTATTTCTCAAGGAATACCGAGTTCAAGTCATCTGTAAAAACTTTGCGGA